>NW_026862430.1:0-184025 GCF_026571515.1 Ruditapes philippinarum | reverse complement strand
TAAAACTTAAAACACTCATCTCGAGGTATGTCATGTATGTTGTAAAGGCTAGTAAGTCTTCAACTTAAAGTTTGTAACAGAGTTATCCTCTCTTCGAATACATAAGAAATCACTTGTGTAGCAATGGGAAACAAAATACGCCCATCTTCAATTCACGTAAAAGTTTTTATTTATTCCTTTGCATTGTTTTTTCTATTTGAACTTAAAAATTCTTCCTCTTTTACTTTCAATAATATGCATGTTATATGTGATGCGCAATATTTTGAATTTTATTTTTGGTTTAGCAAACCGACATACAAACAAATTGACACACCGTGGAATTATATAACGCATATTTGTGATTTAGTGATTTTAAAATCCTAGAATGAATAAAGAATGACAGACCAAATCGATCAAATTGTCTCCTTTTATCTATTCTATTAATACAGATTAAGCTTATATATCAAGATTTTGAATGCTATAGAGTTTAGTTTTATCTACTCAAAGCACGTATTGATTACGATGGAAAAGGGTTCCACGGTAAATTACGATTATAAGGGATTTTAATGCACATAGTTGTGCCCCTATCTTAACTTCTCTAAATTGGCAAAAACACATATTGAAAAACCTTTTTTTTCAAATTATTTTGAAGATTTAAAATCATCTAATACTTTTACTTGTGCCTGTATAATGTTGTCTTTCTTTTAATCAGAGACAATTTTTATATGTAAATGCTTTCTTCTTCTGCACAAGTTATCCATGTCGGCTTCTATCAAGGGAATGGTTGGGATATGACTCGCAATAAGACCAATGCGTTTGACTTCCGACATTCAAATTTGACCTTGACCTTTTGCCTGTAGAGCTGGATCTTGTTCACTATATGCCGTCTGCAAATTTATGCTAACAAAGTTATGCACAAACACCATCATCTGTTGACAATCATGACTTGTATTCTTGTATAACGCACAAGTGTGACCTTGACCTTTGAGCTGAAGTCCTAATTCTTATGAGTGACGTGCAGCACATTTAAGTTATCTTTAAATATAAACTGACAAACAAACAGACGAGCGGACTATTCAGAAACTATATTCCACCCATCGACGACAACGACATCAATATTTATAAGACGAAATGGAGCCTGGAATTGCATGGATAGTAAGG
Source organism: Ruditapes philippinarum (assembly GCF_026571515.1). Taxonomy (NCBI): domain Eukaryota; kingdom Metazoa; phylum Mollusca; class Bivalvia; order Venerida; family Veneridae; genus Ruditapes; species Ruditapes philippinarum. The sequence goes on along the minus strand of NW_026862430.1, from coordinate 182,885 downwards.
AAATTAGATAAAATTGCTTGAATGTTAGCTAGGATGTTGTTTTTTTATACATCATGGAAACAGGTCAGCGTCTTGGGTAACGTATCACCCGAGCAAATTCGTTTTAACGTTAGTTACAGTGCAAAGTTCAAATAAAAAACAATGGAAAGGAATAAATAAAAACTTTTACGTGAATTGAAGATGGGGGTATTTTGTTTCCCTTGCTACACACGTGATTTAGGATGGCTTTCAACTTGGCTTTCACAACACATTATACTTCAATTTTATAATATCATAATTTATTTTTGAAATACTAACACATTTCATTTCGTTTTAATTAACTGTTGGGAAGTAAGCAGGTGGTTTCATAAAATCCAGACCTGTTAACAACCTTACTTTTCCGGTCGTCTGCAGAATGGAGGGAAACTTGCACGAGTTACATTCAATTCACATTTTTCTCTTTTCTTGTGATGCACTTTTCACGAATTTTAACCCAGTACATTTCCACATTTATTATTAAATTACTCTTACATATGACGGTTTTTGTAACACGTGAAACTTATCATCTGCAAATTCGATTTCCATGTTTTATTTTAAGATAAACTACATATCTGATCAAAGGCATATTTTATATCACTTACGAAACTGCTATATTAAAAGCTGGTTTTAAGTTGATATTAACAAAACATGACGAAAGGGCGTTGAAGTTACTTGATACTAAAATACTGGGGTTAAGTTTTGACAATATGAGCCTACTAATCGGTTAATATACGATTTGGGACTATACCAAGACAGAAGCGAGGTAAAATTGAGACCCTGATTAGCCTTAATCATAGAAACATATACCATATGTGAGCAGGCTTCAATATGATGCTGATGCTAGTATTAGAAATATCACATACTTATTGTGAAAATGAATCTCGTCTGCTGTAAATGAATTTTTCGTCTGCTGTGAAAATGAAAAATATAAGTCTTACAACACAATACAAATTTAGCGTAATTTAAGAGTAAAAAAACTTACCTAATGTTTGAATATATAATCCATTAACGAAAAAACTCCGGAAAGGTTACAAGATATACAGGAAGAGCGTATTTATGAGGTATATATACACTCCACTTCTTTTTCATAGACTCATCAATTTATCTTTTTTTATCAGCTACCGTACTTTTCCTAATAAAATGCCGTATCCAACTAGTATCGATTTTCGGGTCGAAAGACTGAAAAATCAATTCCATGTTATGCATGTATATTTTGTCTACAAAATGGTTAAAATCTATATGAAACAAAAACTCTGTAAAACAATAAATGAATAACAATATAGAACTTATAAGAGGATTCCATCGCAGACAGGTTTATATCGGCGTTCCTCTCTGAATAACTTTGATCTCCTCGAGAATAAAACTCACCTGTATTGATTTTTTTCGTACTAAATAAACGTAAGAACATAAGTTAGAAATTATAGAGATATTAACGCTGTGCATTGCTTTTTAATGGAAATTCTGATACTTTACAAGCAAAAGTAAGAAGAAAAGAACAGTATTTAAAACAATTTAGCACATTGCGATCTTAATTACGTACCGCCTCAAAAAGTCATGTGATCTTTTTATTTATTCCCGTTTCGATTCCGAATAATGTGGTTTAATTAGCCCTGATGTGTCTAGAAGAACAAATATTGTATTCCAGACTGTATATCTATATTATGCCAAGAACCACCAGATCCTACATGTATTAATGTATCTTTAATGTATGTTTAGACATCATATAACTCCGGATGATCACACTGGTCTTTGGCAAACAGGTTTTACTGTATTTATAACATATGTTATAACACGTGCATCAAACACAGACATATCAAATTTATTGTTAATATGGAAAACTTGTGTATATGGTCTCCTCATAAACAACATAGGTATTTTGACGAGGAGTGATGTGGTCGAATTGAAAAAAACCCAACATACTCTGTTTTGTAATAAACAGGCTGCAATACCATTTTTTGAATTTCTCAAAAGTAAAATATATATCATAATTATGTACAATGCATTGGAAATGCCAATTGGCAATTGGGCAATGATATAGTTATCATGTCACTTCCGGTAAATATAGCTGTTTTTGTGATGAACGAATGTTTTTTTTCCCGAGACTGGGAAACTATTATACTAAAACAGAATTTTTTATTCTAATTAAATAAACCACGGAACATAATTACGATAAACTATAATCGGGTGATTCATGAAATTTGTTTTGACTGCGTTCAACACGGAAAATATGGTAAAAATGATGGTTATGGAAAAAAGTTTTTTGAACAAGCATGTACCATGTCTGGACTAACTTATCAGTTTCAAAATTACGATACGGTATGATGATAATTAGTCGCATGCATCGTTAATTATCAATCTAGGGAGCGGAGAAATATGGTAGGCCATGTGTACTGAAGAAATTCAAAACCTGTTGAACACTTCTGGACCCCCTGTGGCTAGTTCTGGCTAAGCCGCATTTTAACATGTTTGTTTTTCGTCTGATGCGGCATTTAAGTTTTGGATCAGACCCGTTACAAAACTTAACCAGAATAACTTATACAATGTCTTAGTATATAAACGGGTATGCTGAAGACCTTTTAAAAGCTACCCGGCCTATATGGCAAACATTTTAAACGAGCTTCCCTCAGGGAAAAGAAATGAATTATAAATAAAAATATAACAAATATAATGAATTTGAAAGAGACGTCATTTCGATCTTTTACCTCCGTTGCAAGCTAGTTTTAGAAATCTTGTTGACAACACTATTATAACGTCGAGTTAATTAATATAATATATACGGTAAATGATTAGAAAGCAGTGAAACTGTAGCCACATACCTTGTCCAGAGGGTAGTGCATCATTAGTAACTAAACCACACCACCTATCCCACAACGTTTTATGAATGCACGTGCTTAATTCAGTCGATGTTTAATTATGAACACTTGTTAACACCAACTACGATATCAAAACTACGTAAAATATCTAAGTGTAAGATCTATCCTGTTTTAATTTCTCAAACTGGAAACGGTTCTATTATTTTTTTTCATTGGAATTAGGCCTAATTTAAATGTATACATACCAGGTCATAGGCCATAAATAGGTCATAGGTCATAAGTACGCAATGTACTTGAAAAAATAATGGTCAATGTCCTTTTTTTCAGTCCGGACATTTCACGAATAGGAAATTGATGGATTTCATAGTTCACTTTCCGGGACGCAGTTAGTCTACCACAACTAGAATATACACATTAAGTGTGCCTCCCCAATTTCCATTACCATTTTCAACAAGGTCAATGTAACTCTTAAAGGTCAAAGGTCAGAAGTAAGAAAATCTTGTGCGGCCCACAAGTCAACAGTGATTTTAAAATTAACATGACACAAATGTGAAGCTTGTTGAACATGTTGCGAATCTAAGGTACGTCACTCAATACGAACTTAGTTAAAAAAAGCACTGTCTTACCTCCCTTTATGATGAATTCGTGGGATTCGTTTTGTGCAGTTCTCACGAAATCAACTTTAAACGACACCGTACTGAAATTGAAGACGAAATTTTCACATTATTTCTTCTTAAATATGTCGACACTGCAGGTATTATGTCCTAACGGAAGAAGACAAAATATCAAAATTACACCAAATTCAAAACTTCTGCAGGTAACTTTCTTTTAGTATACAACTTATATTAATCAAACTTATGCATTTCGGATAGTTTTATTTCGGATAAAAATGCGTTGTTAGTTTCCTGTTGATCTATGTAGATCTGTCTAAGTTAAATGTTTCTCAAATGTAATCACATATTGTTATATATAAAAATAGACATTTCCTGACGTCAGGCTTGGGTGTTTTTAAAGAAGGGAAGAAATTATTAGCAGTTCACAAACTGTTTACAGTAAACCCCAAATTTATTGATATATCAATTTCCTCTATGTAGGCTTGTACTTCTGTTATATTTATAGGTGCTAGAGGAAGTTTGTCAGAAACAGAAATTTCTTCCACCAGAGGACTATAAACTAATGTAAGGCTGTTAAATGTGTGATTTTATTTCTGTCTAGATCTACTAGTTAGTAAATTACAAAATGTACATCATTTCACAGACACTTGAAGTGTGGAGCTCGAAATGCCTTAAAATCAAACTTAATTGTATATTTGTCAATCCCAGCATATACTCTTATCATATAAATAAAAAGCTATAAAAAATATACATGTACAACATTTTGAAAAAAAAAAAACAGCATAATTATTTCAACATCTTAAGTATTAAAAAATTTAATATCAAAATTATTAAATAAGATTATATAATCATTCATTCATAGTCAATGTACTAGTATTGTCTTGAAATTGTATAACTATTTATCTTTATTTTCAGACATGGTAGAAACACTCTAGATTTAACATTATCTGTAAGGTATGCAAATTTGCCTAACAATGCCAAACTTGAGTTAGTGAAAGCAGAGAAATCTTCGTGTGAAAACTGAGGTACTGATTGCTCTTCAGTTAAGGGGACGGGAACAGCTTGCAACACTCATTTTTCAGGAACCAGTCTATGGGATTATTACTGCACTGGGAGAACCAGGACTGATAGGTACATGTATTTACTATATAAAACAAAGGTAGTTTTGGTTTCTAATCATAATTTTGTTTCATGCTCCTTGGTTCACTAGGGTCTAGGTCAAGGTAATTTACGCTAAAAAAATATGAATAGATATTTAAACTTTTCTAATAAAATCATTATTTATTGACATACAATGAATGTGTAAGTTTGGAGAGCATTCTCACCTTAAGCGATTTATTTACAGCAGTGATTTTTTTTCCAATTTTCAAAACAACCTTTGGCTTTCTGAAGGGGAAAATACATGTACAGCGTGATAAATCAAAAAAGGGGGAAACCCTGAAATCAAATTCCAGCAACTGAAAATCCAATTAATCCACACATTTTATGAAAAAAATAGTATCAATTCAATTTAACATGCATGGTACATAGCAGAGGCTATATATAGGGACAGATTTCTGTCTTCTAGATGATATAAGTCAGATGCTGTTAAGTCATGGTTCTGGTATGGAAGAGCACAAGGCATTTTAGGGGAAAATATTAGCATTTTTAGTGGAAAATATATTTATTTTGGGCTAGGGGAAACAGCCTTTATTCGGCTGTAAAATACAGTGAAAAAAATCACTGTACAGTTTAACATGGCGGAAAACTGTCAAACTGATACACATGTACACATGTAGAGGTGAAAATTTGGGAACAGAGACAACAATCCATCTTATTATAAATTATACCACACGTATATCATGTCTAATCGTTATATACAAAGTTTTGTTTATTTACCTCTTTTATGTTAAGATAAATTTAAAAAGTTTGCGGGTTTTTTTGTGGTGGAGGGGTGGCTTTAATCTTTTCTAGCAATGTATCTGAGGTGATCTAATGTTACATTTTCAAAACTTTCCTCAGGGCACACTTGGATAACTACTTGCAAAGGGATTTAAAAAAAATGGAAAGGTAAAGTGAAGTGAGAAGTTGGAAGAAAAGTCAAGAGAATGAGTGTTAAATAAATTTATTATGCTTGTTTTTTTACTTTAGTGGCCATAAAGGAAAGCTGACATTTGTAGACAGTACACAAAGCCCCGCCTTACATCCAGTGTGTATTTATATGAGAGAGGAGGTAGTTGGTGAACTAGCTTTACGAGAGACCAAACTGCGAACCCTCGGTCTGACTGGTGGAAAAGCTGCGATAAGGTTTGTCTTCCATCATTTCTCATTGTGATTTTTAAAGTTTATAAAGCTATATCTGATTAATTACTAGCTATATCTAATTAATTATTTAAAAAACAATTTAAAAACAGAAAAAAATAAGGTTGTTTTCATGAACCTATTTCTTGAAAGATGATGACATAGAATGTCTCTGTAATTTAATATGCATGATTCTTTTGAATATTATATGTGAACTGAATAAAATGTTTCGAAACAAAATATTATGTTGCTATTTTTAATATGTTTACAATATTGGTCATTATCTTATTGTGTCCACACAGATTGCTTTCACAGGCCTGTAGATGACAAAACTCTGACAGACATAGCTAACAAGTTTGAAAAAGAGAAACTGCGTAAAGCTAGACTTGACCAGGCCTCATCAAAACAGAACAGTCCAATGTCCTCCTCCTCCTCTAACTCTTCAACCAATGTTCAATCATCCATGTCAGTTGAATCACAAAGTAACCTAGGTAACGAGACTAGTGCTCAGGTGAAAACCGAGAATACCACAATATCTCTAAATATCAATGTAAACATTCAAAATGACAATAAACCAACCACAGCACAGAAAACAAGTCCTAAAGCAAGCCCTGAAGAACCTTCTCCCAAAGTAGTGAAGTTGGAGGAGGAGACTGTTGTGTCACATGATCTCTCTGAACCAATGGAAGTTGAGCAGCCTCAAGGCTGGAGAGAATGTAATGGAAACTGAAGATGCTGTGTCATCAAGTACTGAAACTATTCAAGCAGGTAACAATCATCTTCATAGTAGGAGGTCAAATTAAGTTTGTCATAACTTTGTTATAATTTATTTAAAGATTTGATTCATACTTGGACAAAATAACACATATGACGAAACCAACATGTTGAATTATTCTGATGTGACCTTGACCCTTAATTGACCTTGACTGTCAAAGTCACAATAATTGAAATTTGCTTAAATTCTCATAACTTTGCTATTTATTTGTGGATTTGATTCATTTTTGGGCAAAATAACACATGCAACAGACATACTGATTAATTCAAATGTGACTTTGACCTTTAAATGCCAATGCCCATCAAGATAAAATTTAAAGTTTGAATTTCATTTGTTACAAAAAATGCTTTGGTGAATTTATCTTTACTATAATATTCTTCCCCTGACTATACAGAAAAAAGAAAAAACTCAAGAATGGGCTCTGCTGGGTAATAGCTCTTGTTTGACTACAACAATTGTCTTTGATGCAGTTTTCATTTTAAAGTAATTTGCTGTTTTCACAGTGACACTGACAAGTTGTATATGTAGCTCTCAGATAATTAGTTCTGCTCATTAGTCTTAGATAATACATACAGTACCTGTTACCATCTTAAAAAGGAACAGTTGAAAATTGCCATTTGAAATTAACCCTTTCACTGCCATAGGGACGGCATATGCCGTCCCTATTATTTTCGGCGTATTTGCCATATGGACGGCTTTTGCCGTTTCTATAATAATAATAATATATAATAATAAATATAAAGATAATTATACCATCGACAATAATTATTATATACTAGCAAATTTGGAAACATATATAATAATTATAATACTTATAACAAATAATAATAATTATATTAATTAATGATATAGTAATTTCTTAGAAAACCTTCTGGCAAATAGGTGGTCAATAAATGAATAAACCTCTGGCAGCGAAAGGGTTAACACTGACCCAAGAAAAATAAAAATCAGATGAAATGCTATGGGGACAAAAATGCAATCTTGTGCTTAGGTTTTTAGTTTATAAGTTATTTAATTTTTTTCTTTACATTTGTCGGGTTAAAGATAATCTGTTTTTCTTCATAAAAATAGCATTAATTTTTCCTAGCTAATGTGATTATCACAGATTGGAAAAGTTGTTGACTTTTAAAATAGAAACTAAACCATTGTTTAATTTTAAGTGTTGGATGCATTAATTTTTAATGATAAATTATGGAAACCTACAGCAGCCTCTTGCATTGGAAAAAAAAATAGTTTAGTTTGGACACTTTCTTTAGAATTTATATATCTCTTTGTATATTTATAGGTTCAAGACAGTTGGAACCAGTGCCACCCAGCCAATCAAATATCGAGTATTTAAGAAGTGTACCAGGTATAGAGGTGTTCACTCCAGATGACTTCAATGATTTATCACCAGAGCAACAGCAGGTATAAATTAAGATCTTTTTTATACAACAAATGTATGTAATATACAACAAATGTATGTAATATACAACAAATGTATGTAATATACAACAAATGTATGTAATATACAACAGATTTATGTAATATACAACAAATGTATGTCATATACAACATATTTATGTCATATACAACAGATTTATGTAATATACAACAAATGTATGTCATATACAACAGATTTATGTCATATACAACAGATTTATGTAATATACAACAAATGTATGTCATATACAACAGATTTATGTCATATACAACAGATTTATGTAATATACAACAAATGTATGTCATATACAACAGATTTATGTCATATACAACAGATTTATGTAATATACAACAAATGTATGTCATATACAACAGATTTATGTCATATACAACAGATTTATGTCATATACAACAAATGTATGTCATATACTACAAATGTATGTCATATACAAGAAATGTATGATATATACAACAGATTTATGTCATATACAACAGATTTGTGTAATATACAACAAATGTATGTCATATACAACAGATTTATGTCATATACAACAGATATATGTAATATACAACAAATGTATGTCATATACTACAAATGTATGTCATATACAAGAAATGTATGATATATACAACAGATTTATGTCATATACAACAGATTTATGTAATATACAACAAATGTATGTCATATACAACAGATTTATGTCATATACAACAGATTTATGTAATATACAACAAATGTATGTCATATACAACAGATTTATGTAATATACAATAAATGTATGTCATATACATATATTTTAGGTTGCAAGGAGGCTTGCGCAGTCATTCTTCGCAAACATGGGAGCACAGGGACTTACTATGAACCAACAGCAACCTCCAGGTGCTGCTAAACAGAAACAAATCAAACCAAGACAACAACAACAACAACAACAATTTTCTAATTTCAAGGTCTTACCTTTGTAATACAGTTAACTATTGTTATCTTGACATCAAATTTCTCGGATCAAAGTTTAAAAGTGACCAGTTTGTTTCCTTCTTTATCTATATAGATTTTTTTTTTTTCAGTATCTTGAAGTGAAATTTCAGACCCATTAGTTACTTTGTTACTTTCATACTATAATCCTTCGTTTATCTCAAGTAATTAATTCTCGTCCATTATTTTTTGTCTGCCATTGTTTATCTTGACATTTCATTACCCTGCATTTTTTCTTAGATCCCGGCGACTGAGATAACATGAGTTAGCTGTAGATTTATTTATTTAAAATTTTTTTATTATAAAAAAACGAAATTGCTGAGTTTTTGTTGATATTATTTGTTAATATTACAGACAGAAAAATGTACATTTCCATTGCTAGAAATCACTTCTGACTAAAAGATAATGATATTCTTTGATATTTCCTACAGTTTCCTGAATCAACAAAGGGACAGAATCTTTACAATAATGAAATGAGGTAATCTCCGTTGTTGTTTTGTATAATGTTATAACATTATTAATAAGTGTAGGCAAGGTAGATGTTTCAATTATTTCACCCTGTACCACTGTATGTTCTAGTATCTCTAGGGATGGTTAATTGTTTTCATTGAAGAACATTGATGAAAGGCATCTTGCAAATGGTTGATGGTAGCAATTTAGTTTTCTGATCAACCATTTTTGCATGGTCTTCTAAAGTTTCTTAGTAATCTGACCAGTGTTGGTGCAATTTAAAAGCAGCACACCTCCACAAAATACTTTGTAGATGAAAATGAAATAATTAACACATTTGTAGAGGAAATTTAAATATTATTTAGATATATATGTAAATCATTTATTTTCTATTTCAGTGCTGTGAGAAAGGAAGAATTTCAGGTAGGTAATTATAGACACACACCACAAGATTAAGGAGGTGGGAAGCTTGACACTGGAATCACTTTGCAACGGTCAGTCTGTGACCAAATTTTGTGCCTGCTCCATAAATCCTATACCCATTGAAGGATTTTCCTTGAACTTGACTCAAATGTCCACCTTTACAAGACAATGTGCCAGCCCAAGGTCAAGGTTTCAACCCAAATGTTAGAGAATTTTGATTCTGCTCTATAGATCCTATTCTGAAAGATTTTCTTCAAACTTGTCAATGATCACCTCAACAAGGTGATGTGTGAAACCATTGCTGCCACTATGCTGGCTCAAAGTCAACCTTGAAAGTCAAGGTCATTTTTGATGGTCATATGTCATATAATTTTGTTTCCTCTGTATAACTACTATACTCCTCATGGGATTTTTCCCAAACATTTGACCTTCAGTTGTGATCTTGGCATTGTGCCAGCACAGCAGGTTCTGCACATAACCGTTTTGATGTGAATATTTTAGCTCTCTTCAAATGGTATAGGAGTTACTAAGCAGACAAGGCGGAATTTGCTCTCTTGCATTTAACTTTCAATGTGACCTTGAACTTGAGCTAACACAAGTATGGCATGAGTTCTGCCAGTCACCTTGTTCAGGTGGACATTTGAGCCAAGTTTGAAGAAAATCACGCTCACTGAGAAATTGGCTATCTGACATTTAACTTTCAAGTGTGACTTTGACCTTGAGTGGGGACTTAGATGTCAAAGGCCCTGCACATTATCTTGTCGAGTTTTGACATTTGAGCTGAGTTTCAAAGTCCTCTGAGAGGTTAAGGATTCAAGAAATTTGAAAGGCAAACACGGTAGAGACATGCTGATTGGCTGTTGCGATTTAAGAGATCTGAAAGACGTACACAATGAAGATGGACAAACAGACAACAAAGTGATTCCAGTATAGCCTTCTCCAAACTGTTTTTGGTATACAATTAAGGTAAATTATCAATATGCTGGAATATATTATACCTGTAAAATATTCTATATTATAATGGGTGTCAAAACATTACATTACAGCCATGTGATAGAAAAATCAAAGTGTTCAATTTTGAAGAGCGTGTTGTGACGAAAGAAGCTAGTGAACAACAAGATAGCGGTAAGTTGCTTCTTGTTACACTTAATTTACTAAGTGGTACCCTGTAGATGTGTGAAGGGGGCATCCTTGGCACAGTGGTTTATGTTCTTGACTTCAAGCCACTTACCTCTCACCGCTGTAGGTTTGAGCCATGCCAGATTCTTTGGATTCTTCATGAGAGAATGCTATCCAACTAGCTTACAGAATGTTGATCGTTCTACTCTGGTGCTTGTTTGTGCCTGTAAAAAATGTACAGGAGGGCACCTAAGATCTGCCTCCCCCAGTAAGCTGGAAAGTCTCCATGTGACTTCTACTGTATTGATGCAATGTTAAGCCAAACCAAAAAAACCCCAAAAGATAAGTAAATCCATGATTGTTGTAGTGGATCAATCGTATTGTATGCAAATTGCATTGACCTATGATTGTTTAGTTGGAAATAACGGCTTTGTTTCTCTGCATCTCAAAAAACTCTTGGACCACTGTATTAAGTCCTACTGGATTTGCAAGCATGTTATCCCACAAGTCACCAGTTCTGTTTTTTTCCAGAACGAGTAGTAAAGCACTAGACAAATAAGCTTTAAGCTTTGATTATAATTGAATTTAAATAAATTATCATGTTTCATGCATTCAAGAATGAAGATTTTGTATAACAGTAAGTGCCATGTTATTGTGATTTAACATGAACTTTTATATAGAGACATTATAAATTAATGTACCTTCCTTTGGTATAAACATGATTTTAAGACAATCAAATGTTAAAATGTAGAGTGAATTGTTTTATTATAAATGTATATTTTTTGTTAAACATAGATTTACCAGATGATTTCTTCGAGCATACAGATGCTGATTTAAAGAGTCTGTTTACAGCTCAACAAAAACGCTTGTAAGTACTTATTCTTAAGAGAGTTATTGTTTGGTTCCAATAACTTATTTTTTTTAAGGTATCTACTTCAAACCTCAAGTTTATGATCTTTATTACTCAAATCATGTTTGACTATTTCTCAAATTATGTCCCACTTAGATTTTTATATTATATTTTTTTTTTCATTTCTTATAGGATTTTCTTCAAATTTCAAACTCCCACATCATAATAATAAGGTTTATAAATCTAAAGTCCATTATTTCTAGAATTATCTCGCACTTAAACATTGAATTTTCCTTATTTATTCTATAACTTTATTAATTCTTCATGGATTTACTTCAAATCTCAAATATATAATCATTATCAACTCCTACATCAAATTTGATTAGACTTGTAAGTCTTGCTCTTGGGTTTCTATGATTATTTTCATTTTGACCTTTGAATTTATTTGAAAGTTGTGGGTTTTTTTTCACGTTTCTTCTTTCTTACTATAAATGGTATCTTTTTTAGATTCTTTGTCATCACTCACATCATGTTTGACAATGTTTAAAAGTCTAGCATCTTTAGTAAATTTACTTGAAATAGAGAAAAGTTGAAACATAAGTTTTACATACTCATCCTGACAAAATTGGATCTTTTGATTATCTGTTGTATAAACATAATTTCCTAACTAGGCAGGGAAACTTAACACATTAATATGGTACAGACAAACTAAGAACTCAAAAGATTAAAGTTCATTCATGTTTTCGACAATTGCATAATTGAATGGCCATGGCCCTGCAGAATGTTGCTGGGGTTCTAACCAGTAAGGGACTTTTGTACTGCTTGCAATACTTTGATGATTTGCTTTTTTCTATCAGTGTTTGAACTAGAGGTGAATGGGTTCAAATAGTAAGGAAAGTCCAGTTAAGCAAGTCTCCTTTTCCTGACATTATTGATATATTGTTCTTGTTACTATTTATAGACAAGAAATGGAGGATCAGCCACTGATGACATCAGCTATGAGAAAGGCTAAATTTGAGTCGGAGTACAGTAAATATGAGACAGTTATAATACGTATACAGTTTCATGATAAACTTACACTACAGGGCCTCTTTAGACCTAGAGAAACAGGTACACTATGATATTGTCTTACACCTTTAACATGCTGATTTAGAGAAATGAGTTTGCCTTGATTTGAATTTGGAACAGTCTATTTAAAGTTTAAGGGTTTTCAGTTATAGAAAAAATATACAACCAGTAGCGTCTGGTCGAACTGCAAGGATTTCTAGGATTACCTGGTGTTATACTAGTGTCAAAGGATTATAACTTACAGTTCAAGGAGGTTAAGGGTTTAATATATGCAGTTTTTATAACAATTTAGGCTTTTTCAATTGTATTTTTTTATTACGTTTTTGCTTAATAATAAGTAGGGATGGCAACGAGTAACTGATTAACCGAGTACTCGATCAAACGCCAAAATATATCAGTTAACAAAATTGATATACGCTTATTCAGAAAAAAATATATAATTTCTTTATTTTTGCGATTTAGAAAGATTGGTGTACTTGATATTGCATTAATTATTACATTGTAAAATATAATGTTGATTTCATTTTAATTAGTTTATTGGTAAATTCTAAGTTACCTCCCTTGCAGTCTTTGTTATATTTACAAATTCTATGAATTTATATAGAAAACAAAGTAGCATACAGGTGGGGATAAAACTTTGAAGATCATTGGAAATTATCAGAGTAACCGAGTACTCGATCGGAAAAATGACTGAGTACTCGAGTATTGATTTTGGTATTCATTGCCATCCCTATTAATAAGACTGTATAAAGGTGTTTATTTACATTTGCATTTCAGTTTTTGCTATCAAAAAGTTTGTTAAAGAACACCTAGAAGATAAAAGTATGCCATTTTACCTGTGTAAGTTACTTTTCATCATTTCATTGCACATAATTATTTACATATAATATATTTTTTGTTTAAACCTTTTAAAAATTATTTGATTTAGGTTATTTTTGTTACATGGACTTGCATTGGAAACTAACTATAAAAACCTTCTTCTCAGAAACTACAACTTGGAGAGCTTAGATATTTAGCATCACCTTGTGGTCCTCTACAAAAGAGGTATAAAATCATGTCTTCAAGATTTGTACCAACAAAATCACTTCTTAAACTTTGTATTTTTATTTGTCCAGATACTGCCCCACCCAAAAATGTTCTCAAAGATGATACAGCCACATTGATAGAGGTAAGAGTCGTACCTGTGGCTTTATTTCTATATTGACAACTTCTCATTGTTTTATACTCCATTAGGTTATGTAATTAAAGATATTCCTTCTGTTCAACTTACTTACCTCTCTTCTCTAGTACTGTTCTTTATTAATAATAAAGTAAAAATAAAATATTATTCAGTTTCTCAGAATGGACTTTCAGTTGATAGGGTCCAGATTACAGAGGATAAAATTGATTATTGACTTACATTTAAAAATTGTTTAACAGTGTTTAACAGTGGAGCTTCTACGGATGTATTTTCTAGTCTTGTTATAAATGTTAGGTGTTATTATGAGAATTTTAAATTTATTTCCCATGGAAAAAGTTATTGTAATATTTATGCAGATCTTGCATTCATGTGATCAATATTATGTAATGTAATAAATTGTGATTTCAGGCACGTCTTGTACCAGCAACTGTGATTTACTTCGGCAGTGAACAGCAAAAAGGTAAATAAATATCTATAGTAGTAAATGATTCCGTAACACTTTTACTTATGTAATAAAACCTTAACCTACTGAGTCTAGAAGTGATCAATTTTTGCCACCAATATATAGACCGGGCAATCTGACCAGGCTCTTTACTGTTGGTAGCCTTGTTTCTTTATTGAAATCTCTTAAACTTTGAATGGACTGTGCCAAATTCAAGGAAGGCTAAATTTTTAAACAAATTCAGAAGGTTAAGGGTTAAGCTATATTACTTATCTTACTTGTTTCAAAGCACTTCAGTCAGATCACACAAGTTCATGTATACTGTATGTTATCAGTAGATCATTTAGAATATTTCAGAAATTACTGTAGTAAATAATTCTGGCTTCTTCAAACCTTGAAGCTGCATGTCTCCAGATGAACCATAATATTTCAAGAAAATCACACTTAACAAAAATGTACTAAGGTCTTTAGAAAAGTGAAAGGATAATTCAAGATTCAAGCAAAATATTTTACATGTTAAGTGTGATTTGAGACTGATTTTATAGTATTTATCACCATACTATTGTGTGACTATTGCAGTAAGGACATCATTTTCATATGTTGACCTCATTTTGGTAATTTATTTGGGTTGTTTGCAATATGTTCATTACTTTCTTAGTTCGCTTTTAAAAATACATTTCCAAAATTATCATGAAAATTAGCATGAATCCTTTAATATATATGTGACGCGCTCAGCGATTTTTGGCCCAATTGAGTTTTTAATCATTGTGAGAAAAACGCTTGTAAAGTCACGCGAGTTTTCATGTCTTAATTTTAGGGTTTCCCTTCAAAACAGAGTATCTTTGAAAGTAGAAAGAATAAAATAAACTAGAAAGAAATAAAAAATACTTTTTGAACAGCCCTTCTCAGCTTCCACGATAAACATTTCCCAAAGGTCAGCGAGTAAACACATGTAGATTCACTACCTTTTACGTCATGTTACTGCATATTTGGAGGTTTAAATAAATATAAAGGTATGTGCATATTTTATTATTTATGCTTTTTCTGTTCATTATTTTTTTCTGATATGTTGAATATGAATAATCATCGTATTTTAACTTTAAACAATTAAATAAATGGGACCATGACTCTTGCACTGGTTTATATATTAAAAAAAAACATGGCCGGCATCTGGGTCAGGTCATGGCAGACAAATTTTTTGGGGATACATTGTATATTGCACTCGATTTGTATTTGTCATGGTCTTTATAGAAAGTTATTGTTAACTTTTTTTCTAAATAAGACATTGATTACATTACAAAATAAATTGAAGTCAAGGCTGCAATAAAAGAAAAAATAAAACAAAAGTTGCCACTTCATTTTTGTTTACATTATCTTTTCTACATCACTGACAAAAAATGTAATTGGACACATAACATATTTTGCAATTTGTTTACAATGAATGAGCTTGACATAGAATCTAGATCTACATCAAGTAGATTTATACTGTATAAGATATTTTTAAAAAAGGAAATATATGACAAGGCTTCAGTACAGTACTGTAATTATTGACAAATGAATTTCTATTACAATTCAAGATCAATTTAGTAAAGGAAATGTTATTCCTGTACTGCATGCTGCTTTTGAAATACAAATAATAGATCTAGTACTGTGATTGAAGATTTGACCACTGACCATAGATAAATATTAAAATGCAATTATTTTTATTAGCCCTTTGCCTTTGGTAGTATCTACAATAAATCATATTATATTCACATTACTCATACCACATAGCATATTCTACCAGCAGGGTTTCCATTAAATTCCAAACATTGGCAGTCAAAGACTATAAAATGTATGTAATTGGAAGTCACTTTGTAGGCAAAGAAGGAAAAGCATTACATTTTTGAAGTCAAAATCAAGGTGTAAATGACTCCAAAACTTTAATAACAGAAGCCCTGCTACCAGGATATTTTTAACATTCATGAGCCAGCACTTTTTGCTGATGAAATATTTTGTGTTTTTGTTTTAGGTCTGACAGCCAACATACATTTAAGATCTTCAACTTAGTTCATCAGAGTTTTGAAGTAGATGATATGATTATCCAGCATGTTGGAGCCATATTCTTCAAGGAAATGTACTTGTAAGTGTTTTGATACTTGGTTTAAAGATCAAATGATTTACTATGAATGTAATCTTTGTATACATATGTAAATAATCATCATAAACTGACCATTCTCAACCCTTTTTATCAAATAATGATATTGATTAATTTCCTGAAATGCAGTTGAAAGTAATGTAACTTATTTGCAATTTAGCATTTTATATATGATGTCAGATGAGATCTTAAAAATATTGTTTTAAAATTACATAACTCTGTACAGTAACATGAACTAAATTTTAAGTTTATATTTAAAAATAATGCTGTATTGTTTTATGCAAATACTCTGTCAATAATGTTAAGCTCTTAAAAAATATATACATAATTTTCAGAACACATAGATAGTTCACCTATTTGCGGATGAATATACTAAACTATTGTTGGAAATGAGGCACAATGTGTGACATAGTTCTATGCCCTATTGAGCACCAGGGTTATGGAGTAAAAAAGACAATCACTTGTATCAACTGTACTGTAATGGTCAAGATAAAAAACACTTCAATTGGGTAAGCATGTTTATTTATGCAATATTCCACATTCTCTTTACTTTTGAAATAAAGAGTGCGGTGTTCCAACCACAATACATGCACATATGTAGATTTAGATTATTTTAGTCATGTTCAAGATGAATGTTACTGCCATTTGTACATGATATATAGACTGTAATATATTACACAAGAACTTACATGATGAACAAGACATTATATGAACCCAATAGCTGTGCAACACTATACAACAATTTACTTATAGTTCATTTCTGTTCAGTCAAATATCATATACACTATCTTGTAGTCAAATCATCATATACACTATATTGTTTCATTTATACTTATTCAGGTTTTTGTTATTTCAGGATGGCATGTGAGAAGTCAATGATTTGTCTATGTTTGACAGTATACCAAAAGTGAATTACATTCTCATAGAATTTGTCTTTAGAAGTATCCCTAAAAAAGCTGAATACTACTGTGGGAGGTGTTACAATATTTTTACTTAATTGTGAAACAAGTTTTATATATGAATCACTTTTTGCTTACAAAAACTGAAGACATATGAGGAGACATTGTTGCTATTACCCTGTTTGGGTCAAACCCTCAACATGGGGTTGCAAGACTATAATTCAAGGACATAAATGAACTCTCATTTGTGACTTCCCATGTGATTGCTAGAATCTATTATTGTAATTGTTTTAAATTAATTGAAATTATTTCAATTTAAAAATATACTAATATGTTATTCATATTATACAATTTAAAACACACTAATCAGAATATGATTACACTGTCAATATCTGTAACTGAAAATTTAGTCAGGAACATAACTAGTGCAAGCCCTTTCTATTTTTTTTTTTTGGTTAAAATTCTGAAAGACTTTTGAAGTTATTGTGAAAAGGAATATTTTTTTATAAAATGCAATTATTTTAAATCATTCAGTTATTTTTGCATTATTTTTGTTACCATGGCAACCAAAATACACCATTTTTGCAATCAGTGCATTAAAGAATATTTGTTTTGCATTGGATTCATATTTTATATGCTATCATGTTATAGATGTGCATTTTAAAGTTGACTAACTAAAGTTATGATATTAACCTTAATCATGGAAAAGTTACTGTAATTCTGAGAATTTAATTCTGATGTTTAAAGTTAATATCAATAGCTATTAAAGGGTAAAAAGAAAAATCCTTTTTTTTTCTGAAAAGTCTTTAATATTATTGTCTTTTAATATAATATATGCATTATTTTGGTGATGAATTAATCATGTTAAGTGCAAAAATATTGCATTTGATTTTTTTATATTTTTGTTGCCATGGCAACCGATTTTTTGAAAACAAACGATTGTTTTTATATCAAGATATTACATTATATTACACTAAGATGAATGTTCACTTTTTTTTTATTTTATTTTATTGTGTATAACTATGGAATTATTTCTAATTTGTATATACCAATAAAAGTTAAAAATGTATTTTTTGTTGTTATGGTGATGTCATACAAATTAGAATATTTCATAAAATATCAAGTATTTTTTAAAAATAATTGTTTCCAGCTATTCAGCAGATGTTGTTCTACCACAAACTAGTCATAACTCATTTTCGCCCAAATATCACATTTGGGCCAAAAATCGCTGAGCTTGTCACATATATTAATAATAATAATAATAATAATTAATAATATATATCATAATTTCAGATCATTATTTATCTGAGGCAGTCTTGTCCGAGATATCACCTAAATTACAAGCTGACATACTAGTGGCAGAGTGGTAAGCCTTAAGAATTTTCATAATTGTTTAGATAATTTTTGTTAAATAATTCACCAATTCTTGATTTTTTATGTGGAAAACAATGTGTTACTAGTATGTAATGAAAGCAGTTCCTATGTTAATTGTATAATTCTTATATACACTTTGTATATATAACATTTATTAGGCTATCTCAATATATCTACACAACAAGCCTATGGTGATCTTTTGTGATCTCCCTTAGACTATGGTTGTCATGCATTCTGAACAATTTCTTTTTAACAGCATCTCCTCTGAAAAACTGTTTAATGACTTTGACCAAACTTCATAGGAACTATTCTAAGTGATCCAAATTTTTCAAATTTGGTCACAGGGCCAAAAATGGGTTAAAATTGTAATCTTAATGTTTAATTTTACACGGCCCAGGGCTGCGAATTGATGCATTGTATGTCACATCATCTAGAGGTCCTTTTAATTGGCCCCGACCTGAAGGTGATGGGTTTTCTTTAGATGTATGTATAGTAAAAACTTTTCTGAAACCCTTAAGTACAAAGCTTAGATATTTAGCTTGACACATTATCTTGCGGAACTCTACGAAAATTTTACAAATATTGATCCTGGTGTCAAAAATGCTATGCCTGAAGGGACATGATTGTGTTTTCCTTTTGTGTATGTGGTAAAAACTTAAAAAAAATCTTCTTTTCTGAAATCACAAGGGCTACAACTATAATATGTCATGAAACATTGTCTAGTGGACATCTTACACTGTTTGGCCCTGGGATGGAGGGAGATGTAGTACCCATTATACATGTTTGAATATAGTTATAACTCTACTCCTCTGTAATGCAAAATATCAAAATTGGCCCCGTCTCAGGGTAATCAGTGTTAAATAGGTTTCTATAAGGAAAACTGTAAAAAAGATCTGGTTATTCTTTGCTGTTCAATTTGTGATACAGGGATTGTGGATTTTATTCACAGAACAATATGTCCTGTTAACTTTGAAAATTTACTAGTCCTGGTTACAGTTTTCATTAGCTTGCATTTTAAACAATATCATGATGTTCTCAGGTGAGCGATTTAGGGACAATTTCCAGCCTTGTTTCTTGTGTTTTTAGAATACTCCTTTGGCAAATGTCATTTTAAGTGAAAAGCTTGTTTTTATGAACTTGTTACAGTTTAAATGGACTGAATAATGAGGTTGAATTATCATCATCATCTGAACAGTCATCATCATCGAAAGGAAAGAAACCAGCCAACTATTCATCATCATCATCATCATCAAAATCATCAGGACAAAAGCCAGATAAAAATGTCCCTAAATGGTTTAAAGTTGGTAAGTGCATTTTTTATAATATTGAATAGATAAAGGATAAATAGAATAATTTAAGTATTGAAATACTTCTAAGAAATTAACTAGAAATAATTAAGATTATAAATTGAATGTTAGCATTTTGGAACAGTAAATTTATTAAGTATGATAATGGACTCGGAAAATATCTTAAAATAAAGTTTTTAAGAAGTCTTCTTTCATAGCTCAGTATTAAATATGTTTGAATATGTCAGAAACTGAGTGAAATCTCTACAAATATTGTTAAGACATGTTTAAGGAAAGGATAATTTTGCTTACATTATGAATGTTAACGTGTTGCTGTAAGATATTTTATTGTATTCCAGGGAAGAAATGATGAAGATATAGGATCATGTCACTGTCATGTCATCAGTGGAAAATAAATTAACTGTCATAATAACAATAGGGTTGTTCCATTTACATTTCTGTGTTCTCAGTCAAACAACAAGTTAAATGGTGATTGCTCCATTACATTTTTGTTATCTTAGCCAAACAATTAGTTGTCGGTTTCTACCAAACAACCTCCTTGTGACCCTAAACACTGCCAAGAGGAACACCCAAGATTTTTGTTGTTAAGTTAAAACTGGGAATAATTATCTGCTTATACCTATGTATGTATATAAGTCAGTCAAATGCTTAAAACAGGCATATAGTTCTTTTACTATTAGCAAAAATGCATAAAGTAATACCATTGTTTGTCCATATGTGAACACTTTGATTTTCAGTCTATATACCTAAAACCTCTTTCGGAATATCTCAAATACTTAACTATTGAAGATATATGATGTTTTGTACGATTTTCAATATTCACTTCAAGGGAATGCTTGTACAATGTGTATGTAACAACTTTTATCTCTATGAATGTTCTGTATTGTAATTCCTTATTGTTAAGTTAGTATATTACCTAATACATCACCTCCACTTTGAAGAGTATTTGATAATTTAACTTTATACATGCATTGAGGTAATAATACATGTATATGACTTGGCACAAACTTTTAACATTGTTAATTTGCAAGACACAGTATTCTGCATAAAATTCACCTCCCTGTGGCCAAAGTCATATGCAGTGGTCCATGATCAGAAAAAAACCTGTTGTCTATACAGTCATCATGAATTGAAAAATTTTAATGTGAATGGTCACTATTAAGGGACTGAGCATTTGTGACGTACTTTTTGACAATGTTGCTCTTTTATATATTTCAAACTTTTTTTAGAGTATAAACAATAATTTAACTTGTATGGTTACATTCAGAAAAGTTTCCATTAAGTAAAAAAATACAGTAGATATATTTTGCTTCAATTTTGCCTACAAGTGGCCTTCAGAATGCGACTCAACATTGTTGTTAATATTTTTCAGGTACTTTATTAGGGGTGTACTACCTTACGTTAACGAAATTTATAAAATGTTTATGGAAGTTGAATCAATTCATGATAACATTGATATTTACAATGTACATAGGGGAGTTAAACTAAATCCTGTGAACATTGGTATTTATTCTCTACAGGAGTTAAATAACTAAAATTAATTTGCTAATTAATATTGCAGTAGAAAATATTATAAAGATGTCATGGTGTGTATGTAATATAGTGAAAGGTTATGTACATTATTATTTTCATTATTTATTATAGATGGTTATTATTTTGAAATCTTGGTGCATTTGTTATAAATGAGAATAAATAAAAAGGAACAAAAACTGGTTACTCCATTTTGGGTTTTGTTGTTTTATAAGAACTTGTTTAGTCGATCTGAACATATAAATATATAGAATGTGGTTTTCATATATATGGATGAACTGCTAGTTACTCTGAATATTACAATGAAACCACTTGTTGTTCGTGAACTCAATGTACATATTGATCTCCTTGCACAATTGTTGTGATAAACGAAACTTTGTTCTCTAACTGCAAATTTATTTCACGTGCATGAAGACGTTTTCTATTTGCAGTGCGTGCTATACTTGTATAAAAATTAAAAACACTACATTGAGAATAAAAAAATGATATTTTAAACGCGTTTGTACTGCAACTGTACAGGCCCTTCCAAATTGAAAGACCTGGCATGAACTGCACGACTAATAAAGGAAAACGCTGATCAAATATTTATATGAGACTGCAAATTTCTCAATCACCCTCGAACATGGTTATTGGCTTCAAACCACTTGCCCCTCACAGCAGTGGGTTCGAATCCCGACAGGGACTTTGGATTCTCTCATGTGACGCAGCTGTTCATCTCGCTTACAGAAGATTGAGGGCTCAACTCAATTATCTACGAGTGCCTGAAATAATGCACGACAGGGCACCTGAGGGCTTTCTCCGCCAGTAAAGCTGGAAAGTCGACATATGACCTATACCGTGTTTGTGCGACGGAAACCCCTACCAAACATCCCCCACATATAAATTTAAATTTGCTGCTTTAGAACAGTTCACACAAAGAGAATTTAGACAAATATACATTATCACTCCCATGATTGCCGTGCAATAATCGTGATGCAAACTGTATTAAGTAATAGAAAGAGCATCGAAAAACGTACGAGGCTATCTGATTTGTACGAGGGGCGTAGGCCCCGAGTATTAATCCGGTTTCCTGTTGTCACAATATGAAACCCCAGAAAAACAGTAACCAATGAACGAGCATCAGAATATGATATTTCTACGGCGTTCCCTTTCTCTGTCGTCACAATAAGTAAACCCCCAGCAAAAATGAGCCAATCAATGGGCATGCTCTGGAGTTCGGGAAACCACTCCACTTAACGCACTGTGCATGTATGTATAAAGGTCCCCATACTAGGATACAAAACTAAAATGCTTAATAATCCCACTTAAAAAATCGTCTGCTTGATTGTTTACAATTTTCTGCACGTAGTTTAAAATGTCATTGACAAGTAATAAATATACACTGTCAAAGTACATACACTTGAATAAACTAAAAGATTTAACAAATTCCAATATCGCAAATATACAAAGACCAATAGATTTACGCTACGTCTTATGGAAATCTGAGTTATGTAGAAGCAGACATTGGCTCGTCAATAGAATAAGCGCCTGTGACACCATGAATAAAATGCACATGTTCATACTTCCTGTTCTTAAAATAGAACATAAACAAGCTAATCGAAACATGTATTATTAACATTTAAGATATAGATCTGTATTATTTTTTCATAAAATGGCTTTGCGCTTAGCTTTAATATATATTTCAATATTTCACTTAACATTTGTAAGTGGTGATTTCTTTTCCGACATTGAAAAATTAGATATTGATGCAAAACTCAGGGAAATAGACAAGGCTATTAATGGCATTGGCAAGGGAGAAGATCCTGTGATAGACAAACCTCGTGCTAAAGGGAGGAAATCTAACCCCGAGGATGGCAGTAAGGAGGAGGAGGACTTTGGCTCCGCGGTAGAAATGCTGGCTGGCATGTTTGGAGGTGGCGAGTGTAAATACCAGTGTAAAAATGGTATGTACTTTTTTACGCATGGTAAAATATCAATACATAAAATCTACAGATGTTGAATAGTGCTGTCAACACGATTTTTTTCGTATCAAAGCATGGAAATTCATTTTAATATTAAATCATATATTATTGAATTTGTCAGTCGTTTTACTGAAATAGGACTTGAACCCAATGAGCGCATTTAGAAACACCCGCACGTGCGTTTCATTTGATATATAATATTACTCCTACTTGCAGTAATAAGTAATCATCAGGTTTAATATATATAATGCAAAATGTTTAACGCGCCTTACTTATTTCCTATGTGTATTTTCCTTACTAATAATTTTAGGCAATAAACCTGTAGCAAAGACGGAGCACAAGCCGACTTCAAATGGGTGTGGTTCAAGCGGAATAAAGGTAAACTATTCATAATCTAATATGTATTTAGGTATCGTATAATTTGCAACACATAAATAGTTGGCCTTAATTAGCTACCGTTGTAATTTTTCTTTTTACAGAGACCAGTCTAATTGCAACGACTGATTTTATCTTATTTACACAGCCAAAAATCGATTTGTTTCGATAATAAAATCATTTATCAGTAATAATAACCCAGTATTTTAAAACTTAAACTTTACTGTAAATTTATTTGATCTTACAAGGTAAACGGAGGCGCTTAAAAACTGGTTCAGGAATGTAATAATGGTGTTGTATATAAAACAATAACATAATATTACTAATATTTCGATAATACCAATTCGCTACTTAAGAGATTTGTGAGGTCGTTGACTTCAGACCACTTGCCCCTCACCGCTGTAGGTTCGAATCCTGCAAGGGACTTTGGATTCTTTCATGTGAGGAACATATCCAGTTAGCTATAGTTGAATACTTATGTATTATATTAATGCACTGCTTTCGGTTTTAAAATAATTCCTGAATAGTGTTTATAAGTGCGTACTATATAAACATAGTGTTGTGATACACACTGTATTATAGTATCCAGTATAGTTTTTAATGTAAATATTTTTAAGACAGTAAATCATATACACTTGAACACCCAACAGGATATATTAAAGCTCACGTCACCTTTCTTTTGGTCTTTTACCATTTCGTCATTTAAACGTTTACTTTCAGGTAGATACTGATGATATACCTGGCATGGAGGATTGCTGTCACGAGCATGATTATTGCTATGATACGTGTAACAAAGATCGTGCCGCTTGTGATAAAGCCTTTAAAACGTGTTTACACGACATATGCAATAAAATGAAGGCATTTAAAACTACAACGAGGGTTTCATACAAAGGTTTGGTTAAGATTTTGTTGACTAATTTTTTGTATAAGATTTCTTCTCTTATTTTTTGGAAAACATTGGTTCACTTTTATTTGGAAAAATTTGGTACATCATTTCAACTAGGGTTACATCGAGCCTTAAGATATTTAACCTTTGCAGCTGTTTAAAAATATATGCAATTTTATCTTCTTGAATGAAACGTTACATAAAAGGTATAGTGTAAATTATTGATCTATTTTTGCGACAGCCTTTATTTCCATTACAAAGCATGTATTTTACATTATTGTGTACGAATCTACTGTACATAAACTGTTACTAGTAAAAATGCATTATAGGTTATGCAGATTCTAAATTACTTAAATAGCACGTTCCTTTCAAGTAATCAATTGGGAATTTAAGTTTTTACACACACGAAGAGATATTTGTAAATGATTTGGAGCATTTATACGGTATATGTATATTCTTACAGATTGTAAAGGCAGTGCTGATATAATGTACGGCGGCACGGTTGCCCTTGGCTGTGATGCTTTCCTCAAAGCTCAAGAGAATGCTTGCAGCTGTAGTAAATCTCAAAGTGACAGTAATCAAAAATCAAAGAGAAAAAGTGACCCAAAGCATACTCCACCACCTGCTAGTGTAAAGAAAGGTAAAAAGGACCGGGCTACTTCGGGACGGCGTAATGACGAGTTGTAGCCAATTCCTCGAATCTGACTAGGATTGTTCCAAACTTGAGTTTTTGCTTTACGTGCAACTGATACTGAGTGACCAAACCAATGATCAACTTAGTCATTATTGTAATATTTCTTAAGAATTTTATTCAATATTATAATACTGTTTAGATTTACGTATTTGTACAGTTAGTAGATTATACATTGCATGAAATCCAAATATTATAAAGGTATGTATATACATTTTTCAAATATATATTTTACTTACTGTGATTTATTTATAATTATTTTGTCTTCTGTGTTTCTTAGTTATGATACATGTGGGACTGATGAAGCATCATGTTAGATCTAAATAAAATTGTTTTAATATACTTTACTAGATTATAGTAATTAACATAGCTGTATCATGATAAGCCACAGGAGCTTAATATCATGTCAATAAATAAGAATTGATGTCAAATACGAGTATACACCCTCCTATGCAATAAATGAACGGGGTTTATATTCGACGTTAATTTTTATTTATTGACACAATTATCAAGCTCCTGTTGGTAAACATTGTGAGGAACTCTTAATGAGAAAATCCTACTTCATCACGGGTATTTTCACAAGAACGAAATATTCCCCCAGGGATCTGAATAAAATGTTTATGTAATTTGTTATTGTTGGCCTACTCAATTCTTATCCTGTATATTTTGCAGTAAATCAGTCTTTTGATTCATAATAGTCTTACTTTGGGTTGACTAATATATTGTGAACGATAGTGCACTATGAAGCTATATCGGTAAATTTTGTTTGTATAAGATCGGAAAAACATTTACCAAATTTCGGGCAACAACTTCACAGATGCAAGAAATGCACCTGAAATTCTGACCAGTTTTTAAATGACTTAAAATGGGGCACATCAAATTTTTAAGGAACTATTTCCAAATTTCATAACTGGATGGCACCATCATACATGAAGTTTAAACGAATGTTATAACGATACACCCCAAACAGGATTAATTATTGGTAAAATCATACACCAAAATAACCTATTTATAATTAGTGCTCGCCAATTTTTTAAGCCAATCACCGACGAGGATTTTTCAAATTTTCAGGTTACAAATCTTAATAGAACAGATTTTATATAAACTGGACGTTTTATATTATAAAACGCAAGTGGGCGGAGCACTAAGCCGGTTAGAGTGCATATTGGATGTTCTTCGTAAATAAGAAAGCTACAGTCGCTTCGCAAGCTCCGCTCCCTTTTAGCTTTCTTATTTACGAAGAACACCCAATATGCACTCTAACCTATACATATTGTATTGTTTACTCGTATTATTTCTGGGTGCTTTTCATCTGAAGTGAAACGTACCCGAACATTCAAATGAAAATATCTATTGCATCTAAGTGTGCTTGAAATTAAGAAACCTCGATAACTCTTTTCAAAATACACTGTAAAGTTCTATAAAAGTTGGCTAAAGCTATAAAGCACTGAACTCCTAATTTAGAGGTCGTGAATGCGGGTTCTACTATGGTCGATTTATGACCCGCGTCACGACAAAACCAACTAAGTGGGTTTGCGACCAGCATGGATCCAGACCAGCCTGCGCAGTCTGATCAGGATCCATGCTGTTCGCTTACAAACCCAATAATAAGTAGAGAAACTGATAGCGAACAGCATGGATCCTGATCAGACTGCGCGGATGCGCAGGCTCGTCTGGATCCATGCTGGTCGCAAACCCATTATGTTGGTTTTGTCATGACACGGCTCATTTTTACTCTTACTCTCAAAGGTTTAAGCGATTTCAAGTAATGTCACCCAGAAAACAATAATTTACCATAGTCCCAAAATGTGATTTAATAAACAAGAGTCACCTATTTTGGTAAGAAGGGTGTCCTGTATTGTTCTACCATTTCATATTTGTCTGTGTCATTTATAAATTACATATTACATATTATTCTATATTGATGTTGTAATAAGTGCCGGTTTGTTTAAGTATGAATCAAATATGTCCATTAAAACAAAGTGAGAATAAAAGCAAAATTCAACAACGTTACCTGCAGGGCCTAACTTAAATGATTCAAAAGGTTGGTTTTGTTATCTCAATGGAAATAAAAAGTAATACTAGTAACCTTCAGTCCTAATAATGTTTCTTTTTGTTATGAAAATATAGCGCATGAAGGAACAAATGGGAAAGCAATTTTATTTGCGACACTTTTATAGGAAAATAAGGAAAATGATGTTGCTACCCTTTGACCAGCTTTGTCCGCACAGTGTAACATGTTTAAAACTCAAATTGTTCATGCACAACTTGTTTTGTTTAAAAAAACATAGTATATTAGTATATATGGGTTTATGATTTTCGTACCGAACTTTCGGTATACAAAGGCGTAACCATATTTGTATGTTAAAGAATTCATAATTTTAAAGAAATCTTTGTCCTATAGCGGCATTATGAGTATGTCTGAAGGAATTTTTTACTTTTCTTTTGTCAAGAATATGTATTAATAGAGTACTGCACTTTTTTGTTAAATATGTGTTTCATGGCAATACATTATGGTTAGTAACATATCTGTTTCTTCGATTTACAAGTAAATTGTATGTTATGACAGGAATAGAATCGTATATGTAGATAACTCGGGCAAACCGTATGTCACATATTATAGTACCATAAGTATCACTTTCTTGCTTTTTTTGCAGAAACGAGTATCGTTATTTTGCGTTATGTAATTTGGATGTATTTTTGTTTTCAGAAATATATTATTGATACATATTCTTATGATAATTGCAGGAATCTTTAAAATAGAAATATTAAACTATTAGAAATAATTGTACATTTATTCTATGACAATAGTATTAGCAATATCCCAACCCTTATTTATTATTCGTGAGTATTGACAAATATACAGTGACATTATCTTCATCTGTTTTAAAAACATTGATTTCATCTTCTATAAAAACTTTAAAACTGCTCGGCAGTTAATATGAAATTATTTTTCAAATTGATTCATTCACTCACCAATAATTAAATTGCCCGCTGGTGATTTTACATACAAGACATGTTGAAGGTTTTTCTAGGCATCTGTCTGTCTCCAAATTAATCATTAGAGCCGCGTCACGACAAAACCAACGTAATGTGTTTGCGACCAGCATGGATCCAGACCAGCCTTCGCATCCGCGCAGTCTGATCAGGATCCATGCTGTTCGCTTACAAACCCTATTACAAGTAGAGAAACTGATAGCGAACAACATGGATCCTGATCAGACTGCGCGGATGCGCGGGCTGGTCTGGATCCATGCTGGTCGCAAACCCATTATGTTGGTTTTGTCGTGACACGGCTCATTTATATTGCCAACTCCCATTCTTTTGGATTTTGAAAGATAGTTTCTATCGAAAATTGACAATTTCGTATTTTCTGAAGCAGAATATAAGAAATTCTATTCTTATTAAGAAAATAATGAAAAAAATCTGAAAAAGCCCATAAGATGCTTTAAATCGACTGAGTTGATGTCTGGGAGACAAAGTATTTTATACTTAGTGACGTAGGTAATTATATTATTTAAGAAAGTGAACGAAATAACTTTAATTTACGGAATTCCATAAACGACAGCCTACTGCTCACTGCCTACTGCTAACTGGACAGCCTGCTGCTCACTGCCTACTGCTTACTGCTTTTTGACAGTCTAAGTCTATGTATGGATCAAATAGAAGTATTCCAAATGTACACACATGTGCCTCCGCCATTTTGTTGAAAAAAAGCTTGCGGGGAAAACAATGGTTAGTAAATTAAAAAGGATTATCTTATAATTAAGCCTAATAATTTTGTAATTTGCGAATTCATTGCAATAACTTGTGTATGTCCCACCATTGCACACTGCATTGATTATGTTATGAAATGGTTCCACGTGCCTCTTGCACAGGTGATTGATAAATTGTCAAAATATAGGACTCATTTAGGGTAAATCAACTTAATAATAACTTATTCACAAAGAATCTGTGTTCAACAATCAACATGGATGGGCTTGAGCCCACCACTATTCCTCGGTTGAGAGGCGGAGATCTGGGCCATTATGTCAACACTCCCTTATTTTATTTAGAATTTCACAGTTTATTAAACTTTCATTTGACAATGTAATAATTTCTAGAAGAATATCTGTAATATACTGGTGAAGTCACTGGTGAAATTTAGGCTAAACATTCTCTCATAATCAAAATGTGTGAGTTCATTTACGAGATCATTTAGGTTCAGTTTTCATTGGCTGTTAGTTATAGCTTATAAATGTGTAATTCCTTTTAAGATGTTATGTAATGCATTTTTGTTAAGTTGGTTGCACTCTTGATAGTTTATGTTGCAAAGATATGTGCTTTGAAGGTTAATAATACAATTGTTAGTATCAATTTTATTCTAGTACAGAGGATGATAAATCTTACAGAAACATTTCAATGGAGGAACAGCCTTATACTTTCATTGACTTCACAGACAATACACCTGTATGAAAATATTGAAATTACAGTGGAAGAGGAAAAGACTACTATAAATGTATTGGATCTTAAAGGCGAGTTTAACTCGGCTTCCTTCTGAAAGCATAAACAAAGACAAAACTTGACTGTATTCATATTGTTTCAAAAACGTTCAATATTTCAATGACATAAAGAGTGCAAACATGAATGATAAATTACAGTTTTTTACTTTTATGAAAAGCCATCGTTATTCTCTTGTTTAAATTCAATTGTGCTATTGAAAAACTATGAGAAATAATAGATTTCTTAACTATTTAAATTTACTTAAAAATTTCTGATAGACAAAATGATCATGTTAATGTTACAATATTTTTTTTTGACGTGTTTGTTTAAAATCCATCTTTTATATAATTTTTATAATTATCTTGTTAACAAACACACTTAAAAGTGAACTTGTAGGTTGGTTATTTTTTTTCTATTTCTTTTTGCAATTACCGCAAGTAAAACCAATGAGCAAATCTGCCTTCGTATTTGCTAGAATCATCCAATGAAAGTCATTACTATTTCTATCGGGGTTCTAGAGGTTTGACAAGTTCAATTTACAAGACAATGGTAAACAGTTCTAAGATATCGTGATAGTGTAGAGCTTCTATGATATGATATGAAGCAGTTTTAAGTTACCTTTCTTACAACGTGTATATCACTTTACATTGCAGAGTATATTTACATTAATATAATTTCATAACAACTACATGTATATAATTCATAACAGAACTTTTAATTATAATTCTGCTTTTATATTAATTGCTTTCCCCGAAACTTTACAAATATTTTATATAGATTTTGATTTTTTACAGGCGTGTCATAATTTTTATTTTAAATAACGGTGTATACAAGAAAATATTAGCTTACTGGTCTCATTATTGGGACTAAACATACTTTTTATGTGGTGTATTTTGTTTTCGTTTTAATTGTAAATAAAAAAGTTCTTTAAAAATAAAATATCATAATTTTCTTGTAATTTTGTTTATGTTTAGCTCCCCGGAAAACAAAATTATGACAAAATGAATTGAAAATGGTTATATATATATGTTAACCATAAAGTAAAGTTTGTTTGTTGAATGTTGTAACATGACCAATTTGAAAAAAACAATATTCAACATTGTCCACATTTAACCCATTACTTAATGAGCATTTTGTGAAAAATGGCTGTTTTCATTGAAAAGTCTCCATTTACAAGTTGCTATAAAACTATAAAAACTGCTTCAATACTAATCAAACTTGGCACAAATGATGACTAAACCATTGCCTTTGTAACAACATGCCCAGGCTTAAATTTCCTGTTACCATGGCAACGAGGGGACATCTGAAAATTGCCAAAAATCACTATTTTGCGTTGTTGATTTTTTCCATCAAAATTGATTTCAAAATGCTGCAACTTCTAAATGGATTGAGATAGAGTCAAATGCTTTTCAGCGTTGGTTACACGTTACCTTATGATCGATCTGGGGTCATTTTTAGCCTCTCAAAAGTCCAAAATTTTCTTGTGCCTCCTTCTGGCAGATTAACCCCCCTGATGTATATTTTGGTTGGGGGCCGCGCCGAAAATGTGGTCATTTTTTTTCAACAGCATTTCTCAAACAAAAACAAGTGTTGGGGGCCTAAATAAGGTATTTTTTCACCATTTGAGACAACAAAAAGGGGGTGAAAAAGGCGTTAAAAGGCGTGTATATCGGGTAATGAATTATACAGTGTCTTAGTCCATCAATTTTAAATGGATGGAATCGCGAAAAGTATGTATTAGGAAGATGAAGATTACGTTATATCATTAGCTCCATAAGAAATACATCTGAAGCTCCAATATCTGGAAAGTTAATTGAATATATTTCTTCAAAACAGCTTTACAAGTTAACCTAAACATTCTTTTCTTAAGGCAATGAAATATAAAGACGGCCGTACAGCAATATATTGATTAATCTGTTTTCTATCATGTGGTTTTAATGCCTTTATCATAAATAATAAAAAATCAGAATGTAACACAGGCAATACTGCAAAAACTAAGAAATTACATGCGGAAGGCATTACAGTGACTCAAATTTAGGATACCGCAGTTCATCATATCGATAAACAAATACTAACAACACTTTGTATTGATAATGCCCAAGTAACTCAAAGATCTTTCAATGATTTTATTATGCATCGACGTTCCAATTATAACACAATAATTGACATGTTACTCATCATGCTTTTTTAATATCTACTAAAGTAACATTTTCTTGAGTCAAATCTAAGGCTTTGTATAATTAAGGTATAAATGTACGGTCTACAATCACCAGAACAAGTATTAACATTTTTAGATAGAAATAAACCATGGTTCCATGTATGATTTGGACCATGAAGTGTGTATACTCTCCCAGTACGTTTAACGTTTATCAGAATAAACTACTGGTAATTCGAGAAAATCTATATATCTATGTTTTGAGAACCATTACCTAGATTATTTTTTAACAAAACATAGCATTATTTTCAAAATGCGAACTTAAAACTGACCATTGTGATTTAAATGTAAAAACAAAGACGTTCATTACATTACAAGGCATCCGTTTAAAAATACCATTATGCTCTTTAGTTATAGGGTAGGGTCAATATCATTTAATGAACAAATATTATAATATACATGTTATATGGTAGATGTATCTAAGCTTGAACAGGGATATACATATGTATAAATAATTAAGCAAGCTGTTATTTTTGGTAGCTCAAAATTACCGAACAAGATTTAATGACAGAAAAAAATTGTAATATTTGGTTAGTTTAACATTTCTATAAAGTTCACAGGTCTATGATTTGGAAAAGTTCCAGATGCCTACAAAGATATATACTTATTTTTCTGCTTAGTAAAACGAGAATTATACATGTACATGTATAAATGTAACAAGTTCCAAGGTTTCAGGCAAAGTCTTCATAAATGATACTGAGTAATTCCTTGACCAATACTGTTTCAAACGGCCTCATTGTAACATATAAACACATTGGAAGAAGGACATAAAAAGTCAACATTTACTTTCAGGCAATTAATCGGGTATTAGACAGGTGTAGCAGTAGGCATTTATCAATTAACAGTAAGCATTAAACAGTCGCTGTAAGCATTAAGATTTAAAGTAAGCAGTTGACAGTAGGCAGTTGACAGTAACCCAGATAGCATTCTATATGGGACCCATGTGGGGCCCATATGGGCACCTATATGGGTCCCATTTGGGCTGCCCATATGGGCCCCATATAGGAAGTGCAACCGGGTTCCAAATGGGTCCCATCTGGGCAGCCCTTATACTCAATATGGGATTCACATGGGCCCCATCTGGGCAGCCCATGTACACAATATGGGCCCCACATGGCAGCCCTTGTACTAAATATGGGTTTCAAATGGGCAGCCCAGATACTTCCATTCTGGGTAGATTTTGAATTCTGGGTAGATCTATTTTCAATTACTTCAATTATAAGTTTGCTGGACGTTAAGATAGCAACCGCTTGCTACAGGGCATGATTCTTGTACTTGCATTAAATATTCAAGTGATGTTTTAACTCATTCTGTTTCCTGGAACAGACAGATTATGGCACAAAGCCTTTATGATCATGCAAGAAAACAATACACAATGTATATGCTTTAACAATGTAACTTTATTTAGTAATCTCACTTATGGTAAGTGTATATCATATATATATACAGATTCTCAATACATTCTGTGGACGCCTGATGTCAACAAAGAAACCTTTACTTATGTAAATAAACTTAGAAAAGTGTACAATATAAAAATCCGAGTAAACTGTACATATTTGTAAATCCACAGCATTTCATTTTGACTACATAGTTTTTAATTCAAAAATACAGAAATATTAATTATTATTTCAAAAAGTCCTATGTAGTAAATATTACTTTGGTACACTAAATAAGCAACATGTAATGGAAAACTGTTTATAATGTACGAACAAAATAATTAAAAATGCAGTTTTATAACATTAGATACCTTACAGATCACTATAAGGAAAAATTAATCTTATGCTAGACACTGGTAAAACTTTACAGAAGGTCTTTGGAACTCCAAGAAATATAAGTGTATAATGTTTAAATTTCAGTGAATCAACAGTATGACCCCAAATGTCTTTTTAACTTTCTACATAATTCATAGAAAAAGTATTATACATTTACTGTAATTCATTACAAATTTCTATCTACCAATTACTTTCATTTTCAAATGATATAGATCTACATCAATTAATATAAAAAGTTGTTCATTACAACCATGTATTACACTTTGGTATGGTAGTGCTGAAGAAAAAAATGTTAGGCTCGTGAAAAGTAACAAATATAATAAAACAAAACCTTGGCACAGTTGTAATACTGTTCATAGATGTGTAAACAAAATATTATGCAGCTGATGAAAAAAAATTAATATAATTAACAAAACCTTAATTGGCACGGTTGTAATACTGTTCATAGATGTGTAAACAAAATATTATGCAGCTGATGAAAAAAAATTAATATAATTAACAAAACCTTGGCACGGTTGTAATACTGTTTATAGACGTGTGGACAAAATATGCAGCTAATGAAAAGTAACAAATATAATACACAAAAAGGTTGGCACTGTTGTAATTGTCAACAAAATATGCAGCTAATGAAAAGTAACAAAAAGTAATACAAAAAAGGTTGGCACTGTTGTAATACTGTTTATAGAGACGTGTTAACAAAATATGCAGCTAATGAAAAGTAACAAATATAATACACAAAAAGGTTGGCACTGTTGTAATTGTCAACAAAATATGCAGCTAATGAAAAGTAACAAAAAGTAATACAAAAAAGGTTGGCACGGTTGTAATACTGTTTATAGAGACGTGTTAACAAAATATGCAGCTAAAGTAACAAATATGATACACAAAAGGTTGGCACGGTTGTAATTCTGTTAATAGACGTGTACACAAAATATGCAGCTAATGAAAAGTAACAAATATAAAACACAAAATCTTGGCACATTGAAATACTGTTTATAGACATGTAAACAAAATATGCAGCTGATGAAAAGTAAAAAATAGTTTGTACAAGTTTGTAAAAATCAATAATAATTAAAATGTGATATTACACAAAGATCAAATTTGTTGTGAAGAAATTCATTAAAAAAATTGTCAGTAAAAATAGTTGGTTTCAGTAATTTCTCCGATATTATCAAAGTTTCAACAATAACAACAATAAAGATTACAAGAATCATCATTGTAAAGTATTTCAACTTAATTTAAAGGTTAATACCATATCAATACATGTGTTCCCTGTCAGTGTCAAGTTTTGACAAGATGTTATATAATTGTATTGATCAGTATCAAAAACATTCCCCAAGCATTTAATGTCTTGATTTAAATAGTAACAATGTTTTTTGTTTGTTTGTTTCATTTTACGCCTTTTACGTCATATAGGCGGGTAGTTTCCTAACCATCGTTTCTGGAGAGTTACACCAGTACTACACTACCTTCCTCCGTACAGTAACAATGTTTAATGGAAAAAAAACAACAGCATATAGACAACAGAAAAACAGCATATAATGTCAACAACAAACATAACATAGCAGCAGAATATACTGACTAGAAGGCAAAATTTGACTAGACAAGAATTTTGCATTTACAAGAAAGACATGCTATGCTGATGACCTCAAACATTAAAATTAGCAACAAAAAATATAACAAGATAAACAAATGAGCCGCTTACTGTAAGTTCTGACCCTTATCACATTTTAAAAATACCTTGATACATATTGACTTTCAATCAGTGGAATAACTTATATGCAGATGAAGTAAAGGTTTGAAAATGTAAAATAAAAGTCATTTATTTTATGCCTTTGAGTGTTTTTACTGATGTATCCGTGAAAAATATATTTGATAATTTCACAGTAAAATGATTAAAATTTCAAACTTTTTATGACGAGACTACTTTTTAAAGATTTTATCATCATTCAAATTTTTTGAATTCAATAAATAATATCATGGCTATTCAACGTTGATTGTCAAACTTTATTTTTCAGCCCAAGACTTCCTGTATTTATGAGAAATTGGACTTAAATTCAACTAAAATTGATGTTAACAGTGGGGAAAACAGATTTAATATTAACGTTAATATTGAGGAAATTTCATTAGCATAAAATAAAAAGACACTTTATTGTTTGTTGTGTAAGATGTAATTTTATATCATTGAAGGAACTTTAAAAAACAGTGTTTCTCACGAGCGCATAGCCACTCATGAGAATACTGTTTTTAAAGCTCTCTTGATGATATAAAATTTCATCTTACACACAAGCAAACAATATCCTCTATAAATTTTGCATTTTTAAATTAAAAACATGTCTAGTCACTTCCTTCATTTTCTTTCAGGTAAGGTCTCTGACACTTTGTTTCTTGCTTTCCTTCCCCCATCGCAGTCCGCGCCCCAGCCAGCCACTTTTGAAACCTCTATTTCAACATCCGTCCTCGTTGCAGCCTTTGTCGGCAAGTTCCTTTGGACACATTCTACAAAACAAGCATTCTTATCCTTAAAGAATGAAATGAAGTGAAATGAAGGTATTGAAACCATTCAAAGGTCATAAAGCCACCTTGTAGCATTTTGAGCAGTATAAATTGGAATATAAACTAATTCTGGTATGTTTTACCAAATATAGATGTTTGTTTCCTGGTTTTACATAGCTTTTCAAAATATTTCTGTGATATCGCTGCAGTCAGTTTGTAAGCTGAGATCATCTTATCGGTGTATCAGTAAAGAATGTTAAGGTAAGCAAATAACTTGCTTTACAGGAAGGTGATTTCTGTTTATATTATGCATCAAAACACAATGCATGGGATCAAAACCACACAGCATGTAAAATATTCTCTCTCTTATTAATTTCCATAAAAGCTAGTCAAGCATTTTCCTTCATTAAAGCAATACCCGAAGACACAATAACAAGATCTTGGATAATATATCTATTTTGAAGACACCACTTTGCAAATTTGTAAAATATCACTTCCTATACAATACATTCAGTATCTAGAGGCCCACAAACTTTTTCTTCCCCCTTCAGCCACTTCATATTGTACATTTCTTGCCAGTTCATTTGACATGGTTTCTTTCATCAAGCTGTCAACAGTTTCCCGTACATCTCTGCCATACCAAACATTGAGAGGAACCGCACCTTAAATAAAGCAGAACATAAACTTTTTTTTAATATTAATTTTAACACTACTAAGTGATGGGCTGCAAGTCACCAAATGACAAATAATTGTCAACTGGACCTCAAAAACATGATCTGCCAAGAAAAACTGTTTGGATTGACAAATTAAAAGATCTTTCCTCATATATTTACAGCCTAGGACAACACCTTAGTGACTTGTGCCTTTATGTTTGTCCCCTCCACCGAGTGTTATGGGGCACATTATCATTGTTTTTTTTTACAAGAGTTTTATTCAATATCAACAGAATAATTTTTGATAATATAATAACAGCTTAATTCCTGGATTTTGCGGGTACTAGTCATTTTCCTGGTATTTTGAAAGCTGCCAGCATTTTGATTAATGAATTGACTGTCTTGTCCTAATTAATAATTAATGTTTGAAAACGAGGCCAACTGCCCATGTCTTGTGCTCATGGCTATTATAGCATATATAAATAACATAACTGTGTCAATATGAATCAAAAAATTAAAAACATGCCAGTTTTTAATTCTGAAATTAATGCAGCAAACTGTTTGTCCACTGTGCAATATTTTCCAACATAAATATAGCAGAATGATTATACATTATCATCAAGTGCTCACCACAGACCATTATGTTATTTCGCTTTTTAGGCCAGTGGATATGGGGTATACTTTTTCAGTTACTAATGGAGCAACATACATGACTAACACTATGCTTACCACAGATGAGAGCATTGTCTGATCTCCAGAAGCTTATCGAATGCTTCCATCTGCTCAGGATAACGAATAGGGAATGAGATATCTTTCGGAAGTTGCAGCGGTTGGTCATCTGCTGCTGACCTTAACAGCATTCGCTGCACCATCCTCTTAATTTCACGATTCTTCTCTCGCATTGTCTCCAAGACTCGGAGAATCTGTGTAACAGCAGCTGAAAAAAAGGATTCATAAATTCTAGGCCATATACTTTTAGAAGCTATGTGTGGTCTGGATCCATGCTGGTCGCAAACCCATTATGTTGGTTTTGTCATGACCCGGCTCAAATGAAAAAAAATCCAGTATTTTAAATTTTTCCTTGGCTTTAACAGTAATTAACGCTAAAATCTCAAAAGGATTGTTGAGTGTGCAAGGTCACAAAATGTGAAAATGATAAGAAATCATGAATTAAACTTAACATATTTTTGAGCCTAGGCATGTCATTTGGTGAAAATTAATATTCTTGACTCTTCCTTTGGATAACAGTAGTGGGGTCAGGCAAGAATATGCGCACAAATTCACATCATGATAAAGACTAACACAAGTAATCATCAATTTCTTTTGAATATTTTTTTTTGAACTAGGGGCGTCACAAGGTGAAACTTTCCATTTTTGGCTGTGTCACTCAATCCAGCTTGTTATAACATTTATTGACTTGTTTTGAGAATAATTATAACATTTAATAAGTATGTACTGTAATAATAAATATATTTATAGCTCCGAAGTTTATACTTACTGGGCCCAATAATCTGCCCACGGAAGGGTGTATCAGAAGCACCTTGTATTGGAGAAGCACTTTGCACATCACTGCTGGCCTCTCGCAATGCCTGTGCAGATAAGCGAGGCGGAGATGAAAGTAGGCTTTGTGACTCTTTGGGCGTTGTTGCTTGGTCAATAACTTGTGGTGGCCTACTCTCTGTGTCTGTCTCATTCTCATCAGTGCCACTATCCGATTCATACAGCCTTTTTGATGGCCTATTTACAATAAAATGAAAATACATTAATAAGTAATTATAAAATACATATATAATACATTATTCATTAAGTGAGTTATTGCGCCAAGTGACAATATGATTATGACCGGCTGGCAAACATGTACTATTCTATGTTTACGTACCAAATTGTTGTGCCGCAATTTTGTCTACCAAGGATTTTTAGCACGAATGCGTTTGTTTCCCCGATAGATATTTCATGAACGGGAAGGCTAAAGACTTGGGGTCGGTCCATTTGGAAGCTTAATACAAACGTGAAAGTGATAAAAGATTTTTTTAATTGTCTGGACAATTGTTTTCACAACGGCCCGGGAAGTGAATCCCTTGCTTGCAGGCTCGAATCTGGAGTTTCTGGCCTTCGCTTTAACTTAAAGTATGCTTTTAAAGGGCGGTATAATTTACAATTTTTTTTCGGTTTTTGACTTTTTAAAGATGAACACAGGTTTAATTATCTATCGGGTCATATTTTTTCTTCCCAGGTCCGATACTCGTGCCTGTGCAACATAGGGCTTGGTTGGTACTTGAAAAAAATACTTGAATTTGTAATAATAAGTATTTGCATTTAATATTTTTAAAATGCTTATGAATGAAATATTGGTACACAAAATGGAAGGGACTTCTAAGGCTAGGAGGGGTCACTGGATTTCAAATGATGGTGTCCCTTTAAAAAAGGATCTCTTAAAATTTAGTCTAGATAGAAACAATATTATTAAAATGTTAGTGTTCGACTCCGTCACAGTTAAGTTATTCAACAAAAACAACTATACACATCCATAGGTCAGCTAAAGTGCCTAATAGTGGGCGTAAATTCTAGAAAATGTCGCAAATTAAACTGACAAAAACTATCGCGAAATTACATGGCAAAGGCAAAAACAAAAAAATAAATGACTTTTACTTTACTTTATCCAGCGTAGGGTCGCGAGATCAGAAATCTCTATAACCCTCTCGAGGTCTGACACCCAATGATTATTATCCGGTATAACAGTATATAATTTTTTTTTCATAACCTTATCGAGTCTGTTTTTTAGCGAATTCAGCGTTGGTGAACATACTACAGAATTTGGTAATTTATTCCATTCTGGTATTACTCTTAATGAGAAAAAATGTTTTCTTAATTCCTTTTTACATGATTTTATTTTCAACTTCATGGAATTTCCTCTGATGTGATAGTTATCAAGTTGTGCTTTTTCAAAAAATACATTATAATCTATATTCTTCCTTCCCATTTAATAATTTCCATGCTTGTATGATATCACCTCTAAATCTTCTGTAAGCCAAAGTAGGAATTTCCAGAATTTTTAATCTTTCTACATACGATAAATTTCTGATACATTGAACCATTTTTGTTGCTCTTTTTTGAACTCTTTCGATTGCTTCAATATCTTTTTTAAATCTTGGACTCCAAATAATATTTCCATATTCAAGGTGCGGTCTTATAAGTGTTTTTATAAAGTTTCCGAAATTGCTTGATATTAACATGCAAGAAGGTATTTCTGACCAATCCAGTTATTTTATTTGCTTTATTGATACAATTACTTATGTGATGTCGAAATTTCAAATCTTTATCATATAATATACCTAAATCTCTTTTTTCCTCACTAGACCTCAATTGTTTAGTTGTAAAGTCACTTTTCATAAAATATTGATGTTCCGTGTTATTGTGTCCATAATGAATAACACAGCATTTGTCTACATTAAATTGCATTAACCACTTTTCACTCCATTGTATTAAACTATCATTGTCATTTTGTATTTGGTTAAAGTCTTCATTTACATTTGCCAGGTTAAATAATTTGATGTCATCCGCAAGACGCAAGGTACTTTTAATTTGACTTTCAATGTCATTAATGAATATAGAAACAATATTGGTCCTAAAACACTTCCCTGTGGAACACCACTTGTTACACTACAATAGTCAGATTTTACTATTATTAACAACAACACACTGAGTTCTGTTTGTAAGGAATGCTTTGATCCATGATAAAAGTGCACCACCAATACCATAAGATTGCAATTTAAGTATTAGTCTAGAATGTGGAACCATATCAAATGCTTTTTTTAAAGTCATAATACAAACAATCAAAATTTCTGCCTTCATCTAACCAATCTGTCCACTTTTCCATGACTTCTAGTAACTGAAGGGCACATGATCTAAGCGATCTAAACCATATTAGGCTGCAGAGAAAAAGTTGTTAACATTCATATAGTCTACAATATTATTCCTTACTATTTTTTCCAACAATTTACAGGGTATACATGTCAAACTAATTGGTCTATAATTTCCTGGTGAATCTTTACTTCCTTTTTTAAATAAAGCTTTGATGTTCGCAGTCTTCCAATCCATAGGCAATATTCCAGTTTCTACAGATTCAGTAAATATAAGTGTTAAAGGAGAAAACAATTGATGTTTCTCAACTCTTTTAAAACCCTTGGGTGAAGCAAATCTGGACCACAAGATTTATTAACATTTAAATTCTCAAGTAGCTTAGACAATACTTCTCCACTGAAATAAATGTCATTTAATGTATTTCCACCACTGCGATTTGTAATATCTGGAAGATTGTTGTTATCTTCAATTTGAAATACACTTTTGAAGAATTTATTAAGTTCATTAGCTTTATCTAGGTCACTTTCTGTATAAGTGCCATTTTCACATTTTAAATGAGAAATACCACTTTTTACTTTCTTCTTGGAGTTTGCATATTTATAAAAAGCCTTCTGATATTTTCTGATATTTTCTTTTCAAAATCTGACCTTGCTTTTCTACATTCCTTTGTTGCAATATTTCTATTGTTACAATAGTTCAAATAGTATCTAAGTTCTTTTGTTTGTTGATATCTATTCCATGATTTATGTTTTCTCTTTACAGCTTTCAAGGCTATATTTGTCATCCACAAGGGCCTCCGTTTATTGAACACACGTTTAAAATTTCTTCTAGGTATGTGTTTATTTACACTATTTTGAATTTTTTCTTTAAAAATTAACCATTTATCCTCCAGACTTTTGTGCTGAAATTCAATACTCCAATTGATTGAACTCATTTCAAAATTTATGGGAGAGCGTAATCACCTCTATCATACATAAAGTTCAATTTATTTGGTTCTTCAATTTGCTCTACATTACATATAATGTTTAAAAGTCAGCAGTATATGATCACTTTTACCAACTGGTGGAAAGTGTTCCAATTTTTCAATTAAAAAAACTCTTCATTAGTAAATATGAGGTCCAAGGTGCTAGGATTCTGGCCATTTCGAAATCTTGTGTGAAAATTCACTATTTGATATAAAAAACTATCACGTACTGCTTCGATGAATTCATGACTACTATGATTTTCAGGCATATTAGAAATCCAGTTGATCCAATCAATCTCACGATAATTAAAGTCACCCATCACAACTATTCTACTGTGAAAACTGTCTTTTATACAGCTAAACATAGTATTTAATTCTTTGTTATTTATATCACATGAATTTGGAGATCTATATACTATACCAATTAGATATTTTCATGTTTATTAATTTCAACTTCACACCATACTGCTTCTTTACAAGAAATGCTATTAAGTCTTTCATAGAGAGATGCCCCTATACCTAAGCGAATAAATAATAAGGTTCCTCTGTTACCTTTGTCAGTAAATTTAGGATTGCAAAATAACTGATATCCTTTAATATTATAACTCAACAAGTCAATAACATCTGCTGTTTTAGAAAAAGCTTCCGTTAAACCAATAACATCTGGCTGATGTATAAACACAAGAGCTTCCATTTCTGTCCATTTATTAGCTATACTGTCAGCATTGGTATATAAGCATTTTAAAACCATCAATATTTTCTACACTAAAGTTAACAGTAGTTTGTGATGAATTTGAAGAATCTGTTATATCACTATCTGAAGAAAAAGAGTCCATACTATTACCACTATAATCTGTATCCACTTCAGAAGACAAATCTAAAATCTATTTTATGATCTAATAAAATGTTTGAAGAAGTGTCATGAATAGCACTTACACTGTTAACAACAAATGATACATCATGATTAGTGCAATCAGAATGCTTCAAGATAAAGTCATTTTTACTATATACAACTTCATTACTAGAGGTACTAGAAACTTGTTTCAAAGAAGAAGAAAAATTAATATTAACAAAACTTGAACTATGTAAACACGAACTGTTTTTATTACTGTCTATGCAAATACACTCCTGCTGGAGCCTTCCCCTAAAGGGGAACTATGCATTAATGTTTGAGTTTCAGATGTATAGGAATTGTTATTTAGACTTCCTGTCATATCTGTGTTTCTTTTAAAGAGTTCATCTTTAAGTTTTCGAAAAGTGAAGGAGGGATCTATCTCTCGACGTTTGGCAACTTCGGCCTTCATTAAATTATTCTGTTCCCTCTGACGCATGGTATAGTCTGGAGTTATGATAACATTTTTAAATTCAGTATTTCTTTTGACAATTTTACCATTTGTGACAAATCTGTGTTTTTCAGTTTCATTTGAAAAACTTACTTTAAGGGGCCTTGGTCGGGGCCTAGGACCTGACTTTTTTTTACCAAGCCTTATTATATTTATGCCTTGCTGAACAGATGCCAATTCACACATCTTTTTAACATTCTCAAGATCTCTATTTTCATAATCTTCAAAACTTTCATCTGCTTCAGGGAGACTAAATACTATAGCACTATTTTTTCTCTTTTCACGCTCCTTGAAATCCATTATGGCCTGATCAACTTTAATTTCATTTAAGAGGTTAGAGTTTTGTTCCATTTGCATTTTGTCTAATCTTCCCCTCCACTTTGCTTAACCTTTTGATTAATAGAGTCCTGTGATTCTTTTTAAGTTATTAACAATTTGGAGCACTTTCCGTACACCTGGAACTGCCTTCTTACACCCATCACAATACCATATTATGTTTTCACTGATTTTAGATTTTGTTAATTCCTTATAAAAGCTTGACGACAAACCAGAGCAACTAATACAGTACCATCCATCACACAGTTCACATTGAATACCATCATTGATGACTTCAATCTTACATATTGAACAGGAATTTTCATCAGCTATGCTATAACTATGATCATGTGACTTGTGCAAATCTTCCGAATTTACATCAGATAATTTACTTTTCTCATTTGTAGATTGAACACTTGTGGCAGACTTGTTGGCAGTCTTATTTGAAACTAGTCCTTTTCTTCTACCTGCCATAATTAATATATATACTTCAAAATAGCAATTTTATTTGAAAAATAATTGGCGGCCATTTTGAACTTGAGCAGACGAACCATGTGCTCTTGAAGTCTTTTTCAGATTAAACAATGATAAGGATAAATTCACAACAATTGTTTGATTAGTACGTAGAGTGATAGTTCAAAAACTCATTTAGGGGTGTCAGTTAGTAGGGAGGGGGTTATTTAAACTTAGAACGATTTAATTTTATAGCTCCATGCTGAATTGCGACCATCTGCCAAACCGGAACCGGAAGTGACGTTTACACTTACCTACACACACAATAAATCTGTAAGGATATTGTATGAAAGGTCGTTATACGAAATCGTCGTTAAATGTTCCGAATTGAAATGAAATATTGTTTCCGTGTACAATTTTACAATTTAACGTTTCAATACACAATTTGATATTAAGCGGCAGCGGAAATCACGTCTGCGCATGCTCGAAATAATTTTTTAATCAAATGC
This sequence comes from Ruditapes philippinarum, assembly GCF_026571515.1. Lineage (NCBI taxonomy): Eukaryota > Metazoa > Mollusca > Bivalvia > Venerida > Veneridae > Ruditapes > Ruditapes philippinarum. The sequence goes on along the minus strand of NW_026862430.1, from coordinate 138,235 downwards.
TGATTTTAATAAATTATTTCTGAATTAATAGTCTAAAAACACATTTTTATATTTAGATTATAAAAATTAAAACCAATATAAAAACTAAACAAATTAATTTCTCGCACCTGCTCAGGCATGCTAATATTTATTGGGTTGCCCGAATGGGACCCATATGGGTCCCTCATGGCTTGTATATATGTTAATGCTACGATTTTTATAAAAGATAATAGCAATTTATGCCAAGGTGGTCACACTATAGCTCAAGTTCTAAAGAAATAAATAAACGAAAAATCGTTTTTCCTTATAGTGCTGTAATATGGGACCCATATGGGTCCAATATGGGCGTACCCAAATGGACTTGCCCATATTGGTCCCATATAGGTCCAATATGGGCATACTCATATGGGCTTGCCTAGATATAGCCCATATGGGTCCCATATATGCATGTTTGCTGGGAAGCAGTTGACAGTAGGCAGTTGACAGTAAACAGTAGGCTGTCGTTTATGGAATTCCGTATTAATTTGTTTAAAATGTATCAAGAAAATGAACATAAATTAATCAAATGTCCAGGCCATGCATTATTGTTTGAATGTTTCGTTTTTATGTTGTTTCCGATTTTATATATTTTTTACATATTAAATGTTTTGTTTTTACAAAATGAAGAAAAACAAAAATAAACTAGTTAAATCAGTTAAATAGAAAAAATTATGCTACAAACTGAAATGACAGATTCGTGTTCATATGATTAAGTGATTCAATGCAATGTAATGTAATGCCATTTTATTAAATTGCATGCAGAAACATGAAGTGTTCCTCATTTTGACCGGATGATGAAACGCTGAAATAGATTATGACTAATATGCAGTACATACAAGCGTGGTTTTAAAACGATGTACATGTATTTAGATCTTACCAATATTTGTGTATGCTTATATTTGTGTATGGTAATTTTTAAAAAAAGATATTTCCCTTAAAAGGAATAAAAATATAGAATTTTTCACTAGAATTTAATTGCATATCTTATCGCATCACAAACTTCAGGTTAAATATAAGCGTTTGGTTATTGCAAAATATTGCTTATTAGCTGAACAGAACGTGACATGAATTCTACAATTTTTACGTATATATAAATGTATATCACTACATGTGTGTTTATATAAAGATGTATTGTAATATATCTAATTATAAACTTTACAATTCTGGCAAAGATCATATACAAGAACAGTGTATGGTACGAGTTTGATATTGTTGCAGTAAAAATAGTGCTCTTGTGACTATCACATAAAAATATGGCGTCTAATCGGGATATTATGGAGACTTCCGAGAGAATACCTCTTTTGTCAGAATCTTCAACGATAGTTCGGATTCAGCCATCAAAATGGCGTCAATGCTCTGTTCTCATAGCATGCATGTATTTACACTTCATGTCACTAGGATTTGCTCCAGTTCTTGGAGTAATATACGTGGAACTTATACGTCAATTTAATTCTGCGCGATCAGTAACGGCTATCGTGCAAAGTATGTTTCAAGGACTCACTTACGTCGGAGGGATCTTATTTTCGGGCATTGTGACGAAAATAGGAGTAGGTGCACCTGTTATGATTGCATCGGTGTTAAGTGGCCTGGCAGTGTTTTTCAGTGCATTCTCGGTGAATATCTATATGGTTATTGTACTTGTGGGATTTGTTGGAGGGTTGGCTATGAGTATTAACTACTTATGTGCATTCGTTGCTGTAGGTTGGATGTTTGTTTCAAACAGACGTTCTGCTCTTGCTTTCCTTACAATGGCAACTGCCGTTGGACAAACATTTTTACCTAATTTTGCCGACTATTTGATAGACGTATATGGATGGACTGGAGCATTTATGATATTTGGCGGGCTTATCCTCAACAGTATTCCATGTGGCCTACTTTTACATTTTTCACAAGATTTTTTCTCGAAAGAAACTACTCAAAGCTCAAAAATAGATCCGGTTAAGGAGAAGATGTGTCAATGTAATTCAAAACAAGATATTGCTTATATACTTTTTGTAGTTGTGTGTTTTATATTTCCGGGAACAAGTGCTGTGGAGAGTTGGTTTACAGTTGATTTGAGTGAACTTAGAGGATTTGACCGTCAACAAGGAACTATTTTGTTATCACTAGTCGGTGCCTTCGGCTTGTGCGGAAGATTGCTTGGGACTACTTTACTGAAAATTTGGGCGAAAGTTAAGATAGCAATACCTTTGGCAATATCTTTCGTGTTTCTTGCACTTGCCCATTTCCTCGTTGTTTACTTTATAGACTTCTACGGAATGTTAGGTGGAATATTTGTTCGTGGAATTTCTATAGGAATGGTAATGTGCTTGATACCAGGGATGCAGCTTGAACTGCGTGGAATTAAAAGGTTTCCTCGGACAGTAGCGCTATGTAACGTTTTGAGTGGGGTGGGGATAGTTGTCTGCGGATACCTTGGTGGATTAGTTGCTGACTGGACTGGTGGATATGATTTAGCGTTCTATATCGCCATTGGAGTGTCATTACTATGTGGAGTGTTGATGGCAATCATTAGGTGCTTACAGAAACTTGAATAGATATACGAATCTTAGGATCTTCTATAAACACGTGGGATAGTTAAACAATGTTTATTAATCACGTTGGTCATAGAGTTCCCCAGAAGTTATGGCTTAATCCTAGCAACGGATAAAAATCGAGTTTTACTTCATGTTTGAAACATTTTACTGGATACACCTACTCATAGTGAGTCAGGAATCCGTATATATACACATGTTACATTTCTATTAATGTCTGTTATAAACATTCAACTTAACATAACGTTCTTTTTATCTGACATTATCTTGATAATGACCATTTTCTGACTTTAGTAAATGTAAATGAAATTGACTTGTTAATTATACAAGTGTTTTATCACATAACTTAATTTCAAAATTTCATTTTTTTGCTTCAAAGTGAGATTTAAATTCCTTAAATTAAGTTAAGTGTTGAATTAAAACTGGCCATATGAAGCAAAATGACGTTACCAAATGCAGTGGTCAAAGGCCACGCAACTAAATCAAATGTTGAGGCGTCACAGGATTTTTTTCCTCTTGCTTAAAGATGCACTAGAAAGTTGTGGTCTCTTGTGAAAGCCAAGATGTATGTGATGAGGCGGCCCTGTTCCTTAATAAGGCATGACAGAAAGTAATACTTTCGGTCCGAAATAAACATGTACATTCTTTGTTTATTCGCCACTAATTAGCATATAACGATCCACTGCTGTGTAAACGCTGCAAATGTAGTTTAATCGCCTATGAAAATATATTCAGCAAAATTTTGCCTGGTGGGCCTTATCACCGTCAGGGGCCAATAAATGCGAGTCACATATTCTCCGAAAATGGTTTCATGGACCACAGACCCTATAAACAGTTGGTTTGAGAAAGTTCAACCCGCAAACGCGGTGAAATACCGCCCATTGCTTCTTAACTTGTCAAATGAGTGGCCCGCTAATTCGATCTACCATTGCAAACGATATCATTTCCCTTCCGCCAAAAACTTCCCACATTACCCAACCATTTGACGTAGCAGAATTCCGTAAGACAAAAATTAAAACCCTCTTAATTCATAAACTCTGCAAAAAAGACTAAATCGGACTTGTGGTTCGCTGAGAAAAATGTCGGTGCCTTGTTTAAACTTATATTTGAGAATATTTTCACAATGTGATATATCACAGAGGGCTTTTGAAAATATGGCATTAATCCCCTTGACTCCAATGCTATCGATTAGTCCCTTCTTCCGAGATGAAGTGCAGAAACTGACATTTAATGAAATGAACTATCAGCTAAATGCTAAGTTTCGTTAGTTTACTGGCATTTCTATCGAAAAGAATGAAAAAGAATGTGATTTTTTACCAGAGGAATCGTATGTCCTAGACTTCTCCTAATCCCCCGTGCAGCAAACATCAAATTTTGGTGATTTTGATTGAAATGAGTACATTGCTTAAGCCATGGACGTAATACGGTGTCCGAAAACATGCACGCGTCCGGTACATCAACAGATGAGTATATGCTACCGATTATCCAAGAATATGTATTGTTGACAGCGACGAAGGTATACTTCACAACGCTGAATCAATGTCCATTGTATATCATGACTCTCTCTTTGAGCATTCTGGTCGTCCCTAAGACTAGCAATCGTACCATTTGTTGTCGCCACCATTGAGCATATAACGGTCCACTGCTGTGAAAACGCTGCAGGGCAGCTACATCGCCTATGATAATATGACATTTTTTCTATCGGGTTTTCGGTTTTCAGGGATTTCCAGATTTGAAATTTATTGTCATCTGGCAGCAGAAATCAAGGATAAATAGCAACACTTCAAGAAGAAGAGGCGCAACGCAAGAAAAAAGGCGAGAAGAAGAAAAGAAGCGAAGCAACAAAGAAAGGTCGATGAAGTAAAACGAAAAATGGTGAAAGAAGTTGCTAAGGCAAAACGTTAGACGGAAATTTAACTTTTAGAAATAATAAGGACCTTGCATGTCCAAATTATTAGTTTCTAAAACTTATTATATTTACTCAAATTATAGGCTCTTGAATCTCCTCATACGGACTTACAATGTCATTTTTAAGATTTTATGTCTCCTTATTAAGATTTGCAAAGTTAAAATTAGGTTTATTTCTCCTTATTATGAGCAGGGTCTTTCAAATAGATTTCAAATAAATTTCTATTTGAAAGACCCTGTTATGAGTAAACATTCATAATTTGTTGAAACTGGGAGAAACAAAGTTCTAATAAGGTTTTTTTATCTCTTCTACTTATGAGTATCAAAGTCCTAATGAGGCTTTTATTACTCCTAAATAAAACTGAAAGTTCCTTATCAGGTTTTTAAAACTCCTTATATGAGCTAAACAGATTTCTTTTAGAAAATTAAGGTATTGCACCAAACTGTTTAGTACAAAAACACTTTGAAAATGTTGTCATTATATTTGAGATGTTCGATCATGCGACCACATATATGCATCGAGGACATGTTGTAAGGAAAGTGACCGTGCGACCACATGCACGCATCACAGGTTTCTTCTTCTTCTTCTTCTTCCAATACTGTACATAACCCACTCTGGAGCATTGACGTACAGGGTGTATGTACAAAGTGTTGTGCGGCGAATAAGTGCAGATTTAAAAGAAGAACATGTTAAAAATAAAATCAACTCCGGCATATTAGGGCCCCATGACTAGTCCTCCCTTGAAGGCCTCAAGGTTGACTGCTGTGGCTAGGTGCTCTGGAAGCTGGTTCCACAGGCGGATGGCCGAAGGTACAAAGGAGAACTTCATGGTGTCTGTTCTGCAGAATGGGACATGGAATCTGTGTCCATAGCCATGGCCACCAAGTGTCAGGGGGTGGAAGTACTGTGCTGCTGGGATGGCTATGAGGTTGTGCGTGATCCTGTAGACCATCACTAGCTTGGCATTGGAGCGGCGATGCTGTAGAGTTGGCCAGCCTAGGTCTGCCATCATTGCAGTGGTGCTGCTGGTAGTTTTGTAGTTGCCTTTTACAAATCGGGCAGCTCGCCTTTGGACAGCTTCAAGCTGGTTGATGTTGGTGGCTGTGTGTGGGTCCCAGACTGTGCCTGCGTACTCCAGGATTGGTCTAACAAGGGTCTTGTAGGCCTGGGCCTTGATGTCTTGTGGGCAGCTTGTGATGTTTCTTCTGAGGAATGATAGAGAGTTGTTGGCCTTTTTGATGGTAGATTCTGTATGTATGTTCCATGAAAGATTATTAGCGATGTTGACACCAAGGTACTTTCCACTTTTGACAGATTGAAGAGTTGATTGATGGACCTTGTAAGCATAAATGATGGGGCTTCTTTTCTTGGTGATGTGTATGACTTCACATTTGCTGGGATTGAAAGACATCATTCCCTTTCTCCTACGAGAAAGGCACAAGGAGCTGTCCTCTCTATTATTAAAGGGCAGACTATCTTTCTTATTGTTGATAAGGAGGCTAATTTTTACAGGTATTTCTTGAAATGGTGCATATACAACAATAGTAACGCAAACCAAGCGGGTATCAGTTTTTAAATTCGCTATGAAATTATAAACAGATCATATATATACATGTATATATAATTTCCTGGGAAGTTTGAGTTTACAGTTTTTTCTACTTTTCATTTTATGTATATAATATACCCGGTAATGATTTTATAGTTTGCAAAACAGAAACGTTTCAAAAACGTTTAAAAGGCATTTCAATATGTGAGATATATTTCACACTTTGTTTGCAAATATTACCTCAGAGCATATTCGACTTGCACTGTCATACAGCGTTCACCGGAAATAAGTAGACTGCGTACACATTCTACTAAACCCTGTACATTCAACCACTGCATCCCGTTCACTTAAATTTGTTTTTCTTGCTGGACTCTGTACACTGGGAAGGCCGTTTGTCGCAGTTTGCTTATCGCAGTTCTAGTTGAACGGTGACAACTCAATTTTCAAGTAATGGAAGACATATTTTGTATAAAAGACGGAATTTCAAACAGCAAATGCGTTTTAAGCTTGATTTAGTGTCAACAAATACGCTACACTTTATCGCCAATTTTACAAAAAGTATTCAATTTGCAGAGAAAAGCAAATACTGCACAAAAAGCATCACAAAAACCAATGCTATTATGACGGAGAAATAAGATAAAACATTACCTTTGGTTAATTTGATGTGAGCCTTTTTACTACATGTACTTTCATTTTCAGTGTTTTGATGGACTATTTCCGGTGAACGCTGTACACCAGTGCTTTTCCTACTTGTAATAGAAAGGGTAATGTAATTGGCTGCAAAAATGCAAAGAGACTAGAGCAGCCGACAATTCTGACAATGTTAAGACTGTACATATTTGCAAGCCTAATCTCAAAATGCTGAATTTGTAAAATACACTTTTCAAGCTTCCATCTTTTAAGAACTGTCTATCAATCTGAGAATATTAAGATAGAAATTTCTAAAGTAAGTCAACCATAAGTACAGAGCCGGTTCAGTTTGCACGGATGTGCATCCTGGCTTATATGTATCTCTATGCTGGTAAATTAAATTCCGTTTCAGCAGTGTAAATGTGCAGAGTTGTTATTTACACAATATCATGTACATTTATCAAAAAAATAGACACCCCCCCCCAAACAAAAAAGAAAAAAAAACAAACAAAACAGCCACCCCCAACATATAGACACATGCACGCACGCACGCACGAACGCACGCATACAATCAGCAAAAATGCCATGACGACTTTACATCCATCTGACGACTATGTATGCATGTCACTGGCGACCTTAAATAAAGATGTACTCGTATGTATAGTCGTCAGGTGTACTCCTTTGTTATTCATAATCACTAGTCACTTCTTCGGACTAACTTTGAAGTTTTCAATAAAGGTTAAGGGTTTATAACAAGTGAAATAGATCTTGCGGGGTTCACAGATGAAAAGTCACGAATTGCGATCGGTGGATGTACTTGGCAAACCGGATCGGATGATCGCGCTGAACCGACGACCTTATATTAAAGTACGTTTCATAACTCGGTATTGAACTACTCGGTTACAGCGAAAAGATAAATTGCAAGCCATAATTATCCATTGCTTCTGCGACCTAATGCTCCATTTTCGCTGCGATGGACCTACCTCTTATACGAAAGTAAATACGTACATAAAAATGTTAAACATAACAATAATTAAACGCTTATTTTGATGACATTTGTACTTTCTTTGATAATGTAATTTACTTCAGCTCGATTGAAACACACGTGTATGGAACGCCGTGACTGTCTTATGCTATCAATATTTTTGCTATCTTCTGAAATGATGATATTATTTTGTCATTTAAGCATATTAACATGTGCAATGTACATCATATCTTGTCTACAGGCAATGCTGACTTGTTCAAACAGCATGTTAACTTGTCAAATAATCATTATGACATGTGCAGACAACATGTTAACTTGTCAAAGTATCATGATGACTTGTGCAAACGACATGTTAACTTGTCAAAATATCATGATGACTTGTGCAAATGACATGGTAACTTGTCGAAATTTTATGATGACATGTGCAAACAGCATGTTAACTTGTCGAATTATCGTGATGACATGCTCATAATACCTTGACAAGTTAACATGTGTTTTGCACAAGTCATCAAGATTCTTTGACAAATTAATATGTTGTTTGCACAAGTCATCAGAATAATTTGAAAAGTTAACATGGCATTTGCACAAGTCATCACGATACATTGACAAGTTAGAATGGAGTTTGCACAAGTCATCACGATACCGTGACAAGTTAACATGCTGTTTGCACATGTCATCATGAAATTTTGACAAGACAACATGTCGCTTTCACAAGTCACCATGATACTTTGACAAGTTAGCATGTTGTTTGCACATGTTATCACGATGATTTGACAAGTTAACATACTGTTTGCACATGTCATCATGAAATTTTAACAAGTTAGCATGGCATTTGCACAAGTCATCATTATACTTTGACAAGTTAACATGTCGTTTGCACAAGTCATCATGATACTTGGACAAGTTAACATGCTGTATGTACATGTCATAACGATAATTCGACAAGTTAACATGCTGTTTACACATGTCATCATGGAATTTGACATGTTAGCATGGCATTTGCACAAGTAATCATAATACTTTGACAAGTTAACAGTACGTTTTGACATGTCAGCATGATACAAGGTAACATGTCATTTGCACAAGTCATTACGGTTCTTTGACAAGTTCACATGTTGCCTTCACAAGTCATCATGGTAATTTGACATGTTAACATGCTGTTTGCACAAGTCATCATGATACTTTGACAAGTTAACATGTCGTTTGCACAAGTCATCATTATACTTTGACAAGTTAACATGGCATTTGCACAAGTCATCATGTCACTTTGACAAGTTAACAAGTTGTTTGCACATGTCATCACAATAATTCGACAAGTTAACATGTTGTTTGCACAAGTCATCATTACATTTTGACAAGTTACCATATCATTTGCACAAGTCATAATTATACTTTGACAAGTTAACATGTTGTTTGCACAAGTCATCACGATATTTTGTCAAGTAAGCATGTTGACTGCACATGTTATCATAATAATTTGACAAGTTAACATGCTGTTTGTACAAGTCAGCATGTTCCTTTGACAAGACATGATGTAAATTGCACATGTTAATATCATCGTTTCACAAGATAACAAAAACATTGATTACATAAGACAGTCACGGCGTTCCATACACGTGCTAGTTACGTATATTAATCAATTCGCGTGGAAGTAAGTAAATTATATAAGTCATATGAAGAGACATGATCGTGACCAATTAAGGCTCTGTCCCGCGAAAACCCCACACAGACCGTAAGCAACCCATTAAACAATTGATAAAAAAAACAGCAACAAAAACAAACACATAATATGAATTTATCAACAGCTGAATGTGTAAGGTTTTATTTTGGTTTGGTGTACTTTATTTTTTTTCCTTTCGTTCAGTAAAATAAATCAGATTTATCATTTCATTTATGTTCATTGTAGGCCTAATTGGATTCACATTTAAGGATAAAGAATGTTTCACTACAGTTGAATCTTATAATTGTAATTGTTAGTAGCATTTCTCAATTTATGACCATACAATATCTAAATAAAGGTTGTCATTTACTGTAAGAGTAATTTTGCTTGACACTGCTAAAATTTATAGACATTGTATTCTTAGATAGCGTAAACATACCAAATTCACATACTTCTAAAAGGCTGAACAAAGCGTCAATTAAGAAATTTTTATCATACCTTTGCAATGTGCTTGCTTTTTAGCCATTGTTACTTTATCTACTATAATTATCTAATTATCACTCTTTTTCAATGTTTTGCCAATTTCTGTATAATTCATTATATAATTAAAGATAGACTTTTATTAAAAAAAATATGTTTGCCTATAGTTGTTTGTTTGGGATATATTGCTGCATGCCGTATGATGATATTGTGATATGACGTGAATTGTTCCTATATTTAGATACAAAATCTACATGTATTTGATATAATATGTTTAAATAATATCATGCTGATGTCTTTTGTTCTCATACTTAAACTTTAGCGACTTGATATGAAATACTTTATTATATGCTTTTCAGCGGATTACTGATTTATCCGTGAAAATTATATTTGATAATTTCACAGAGAAAATTATCAAAATATAATTTCACACTTTTCAATGACGAAACTACTTTTTTAAGATTTTCCCCATGTGGTACCTCAATTTTATTTTTACTGACAATTCTGACAATGTCAGACTGTTCAAAGAAAAAGCAAAGCTGAAATTGATAAATAACTTAAATGTCAAAAGTAATAAAAAGAAGAAAACTTACTTCTATTCCTTCAAATTCCAATCACCAAATTTCGTCTCTAAATTTTTTTGTTTCATTTTTACAGTCTGAAAAATACATTTCTTCCACATGCAAAACTGCTCTTGGTGACATTTGGGCATATTAAAGTATCCTACGAGCAATAACTGCCGTATGCTTTATTAATAATTGAAAAGCATTGACAGCCATCAGCCGAAGAATAAGTAAACAACCCAGCGTTCCTGAGTCAGCTTCCCCAGTTTTCCATTTTCCTAGCTGTTTTTTTTTTATTGTTTTCACATCTGTCAACACTTATTTTTTGTCTGTTACAATCCTCAAATATTTTTTTTTCTTTTAAAAAGGTGTATGACTAACAAATCCAAATGATATCCCTCTGAATCAAACACAATTATTTTCCTCCCGTGAAATAAACAACTTTAAAAAATGGCTGCCGCTTACATTTAACAAAGCCAGGTCTAATATAAATTCGCAGTAAGTAACAGAAATTTGGATGGATGACTGGACTTTTTCTCCTACAAGAATTGTTTGTTTTTATTATTAAAACAAGCGAACATTCATAATTTTTTGAATAAAATGAATAATATCACCGTCATTTAACGTTGATTGCCGAACTTATTTTTTCAGCTCAAGACTTCTTGTATTTAATGAGAAATTCCGACTAAATGGGGCTCTCAATGGGGAAAACAGATTTTAATATTAACGTTAATATTATGGAAATTTCTTTTTAACTTGTATTAAGCATAAAATAAAAAGAAAATTTGTTTGTTTGTTGTGTAAGATGTAATTTTATTTCATCGAATCGGCTTTAAAAACAGTATTCTCACGATATATCCTATATGTATTTTACAACATACGCTTAAATTTTATCATAATTTTCTATAAACGAAGAACACGTTAAATAAAGTTCATTGCACATATTTGAAAACAATGTTGAACATAAAGGATTTAAAGCTTACAAAGTTAATGCATAAGTTCTTTTTTTATATAAATATGGTCCAACATTAGTCCTACATAAGTGCCTTTTCATATACATGTATCCTGATATAACTGATATGTGTCCATGTTTGTAAGTGATTGATAATATTTGAAGAAAGGAATACTCATCCTCTCATCCTTCCAAATATAGAAAGTATTTTTATGTTTATTCTGCAAATTAACTGCACAGTTTTATGACTTCATAATTGATTGTTATGAGAATAGATAAAGAATTCGATAACTACTTGATTTAATATGTTTAAGATCGTGACTTACAGATTTAAGTATAAACGTATATATTTATTACTCTGATTAGATTGAATCAACAAGTACTAAGATGTCAATTAGGCCTAAATGTGCTATAATTTTCCTTTTTTTTAAAGTAAAAAGTAACCTATTGATCATTCACACGAGCTATCTTTTTTAGCGTTTTGGCAATAAGTACTGTTATAGTGATTTAATCTTTTGTAAGTCAAAGTACCAGTTTCTTAATATTTTGCCATCTTTACCACAAATTGTTTCAATTCAGCGCTATTAAGCAATTCACATTATTACAACATGATGAAACTAATTTTTGCCCATTCTACCCTTTTTTCCATTAATTTCCAAACAACTGCACTGTCATGTACCAGAAAGAAGACATTCAAACATTTCTATTTTACTGAAAATAATGAAAATAACCGTCTGAACTCTTGTTGTATAGATATGCCAAAATGATATACATGTACATGTAAATTTTTTGTTGCTGCTTTTATTTCTAAATAATCTTATGATAATTGCTGGAACATTTGACAATGCATCACTATTAGACATGATTACTGTAAATTGATTCTATAAAAATACTTTTTTACAATTTCCTAGCCCTTATCAAAAATACAGCATTGATATTGACAAATACACAGTGACACTATCTTCATCTGATTACAACGGATTTCATCTAAAAATAGCTTTCATTTCATCTTCAAGTTGAAACTTCTCGGCCATTAATAATCATTTATTTTTTAAATTGATTCATTCACTTAGCAGTAATTAAATTGCCCGCGGATGATTATACATACACGATATTCTGAGGATATGTCTGTCTCTAAATTTATCCTAACTCGCCCAACGCTATTTTTGTTGAGCTATCCTTCTCACCGGACGTCGGCGTTACAATTGTGGATAAGTCGTGTGCGGGGGTCACCTTTTCTATACCTTTTGAGATATGCTTTGACACTTAGAATAGTTTCTATCATTCCTATCCTCAGCAAGAGGACATAGATCTGTCTAAAACAAATTGACGGACCTTTTTATTTTATTCGAATCATGGTAAAGTAAATAACCATCATCACCAGTTTCCAGTTAAGAGAAATTACTCTGTCAGATTTTGACATAATTTCGTCTTTTCTGTTTCTTTCCAACATAATGTATACCTTTTAAAAAGTACTGTCGTTTTACCACTTTCAAATGTAGATTTTAAGACCATTTATATTGTCCTATTAAGTGGAGCTTTTAGACCCTGTTCATATTCCACTATCAAGTATCAATAGCAGTCGAGCGCGCTGTCTTATGTAATCTCTTATTAGATTATTTGTCTAGAAATTTGATGATTTTGTATTTTCTGAAACAGAATATCAGAGTTTCCTTTTTACATTTAAATTAATTTAGGAATTATTTGCGTATCTTAAGAAGCCGGTAATATTCTATTCTAGAGATCGACTGAGGTTTTCTTATTCAAGATAACGTAATTTGTCTGGGGGACAAAGAATATTAGATTTCGGAACGATATAAATAGGATAAAAATGAATGTTTCAATCTATTTTAAGAAACAAACCTCCAAATTCATACTAAACTTTACGACTATTCACAAATCCAGAACAAAAGTTAGTCTAATGTAAGGAATTTTAAATAAATGGCATAAAATGTGAAAAATTATGAATCAAATTGACATTTCCCCGTTAGTAATGGAAAGGAAATTGGTGATACAGCTATAGTTTAAGCACATTCTGTGAGACAAATATATTTTGATTGTTGCTTGGAGGTGTTGCTCTACAGATGTTAAAAAATTAGAAATATTTACTTTGGGAAGAAATGATATTGTTTCTGCAAAGTCATTTCTCTATAAATGACCACTTTTCAGAGGTTATATTGTAGTTTAATATAATTTTATTTTTCATTATAGCTTGTACAGTGTTATATTAAATGTGATTATTCATACATTCCTTAATCTTTTTTAATTCATTTAAAGATTTTCTTAAATCTTTGTTAAAACTGATCTTGAGGCTTGCGGCTTGAAATAAGATATATATTTTTCAAGTTTGCAGAAGATAGCAACACAAGTTGCTATTGTAAGCTCCATTTTTATCATAAGAAAATAAGAAAGAAGAGCTCTTAACGCAACTCGGCTGCGGCAACGTCTGCTTTGGTGAACACTTTTGGTTAAGTTTTTTGTTTATGATCATAAACGTCAATAAATGTATTTACAAAGCTATGCATTGAAATTTATCTATGGATGTATCTTATGGAGTTAGACCTCCCTCACCTATTTTCAGGTCAAAGGTCAAGATCACTTTGATCTATAATAACCAAACATAAAACTGACCAGTTAATCAATATACGATGAACTTGGCACATAGATGCAGCTTAATGAGTCCTTACCTCCATATTCATTTTTAATCACAATATCAAAGGCAATGTGACAATGACCTTTATTTGTGTTTTTGTTTACGGCCAATAACCGATAAAGTCAACCTGACGTTTAATCTAAATTTCTCTTTAATTCAAACATGTGCAAGCAAGTGACACGGTGATATCTAAATACCATAACTTGATGATGGAACTCTTTTATTAACACACCTGATAACATATTTCCTTCCAATAATGGCCATCAAAGTTATTCTTAAAGATGAACAATGCAATAAATTAAATGTAAAAAAAACATAGACAGATACATATTTCACATGTTTATGATAAAGTAACTAGTAATATAAAGGAACGAACGAATTGTAACACTTGTAAAATTACATGCAAAGGCATGAAGTCATGTGATGATTAAACATTTAGGTAGAATGTTTGGGAAGACTAGTTTAATTGCTATACTATAATGAATTTGTATTTTTAAAATTTGCATAATATATCATAACTTTTTAATATGTTATATTTTTAAATCAATAGATTGTTTTAGAGCGCCGACTTGAAATTATTTGCCCCTCACGGTTGAAGATTCGAATTCCATCAAGATCTTTGGTTTCTTTCATGATAGAAAGTTACCCATCAAGCTTCAGATGGTCAGTGGTTTTTCGCAGGCGCTCGCTCGTAAATGAGCTATGAACGAAGGGACCCTGAGATCTTCATCAAATATAATAGTTTCCGCGTAACTTAATACAAAATGACTATTTATATATGTAGGAATTATATAAAAATGTAGTTGCATATGTTTACATAGATTGCAAAACGTTTGTTTAGTACCTGAACGTGACATGAATTCTCACATTGCAAATCTAATGTTTTGCCACATATATAATGATGACCCGTACAAACCGTTTCACTATGTCAAAGATCGTACTTACGAACGATACTGAGGAAGAAACATAGGTATAAGTCTAAATATTGTTGTAAACAAATAGCGTTTTTTGTGACTATCACATAAAAGAGATGACGTCTAATCCGGATCTTATGGAGACTTCCGAAAGAAAACCTCTTTTGTCAGAATCTTTACGGGTAGCTCGGATTCAGCCTTCAAAATGGCGTCAATGCTTGGTTCTAATAGCATGCATGTATTTACACTTCATGTCACTCGGATTTGTCCCAGTTCTTGGAGTAATATACGTGGAACTTATACGTCAATTTAACTCTGCGCGATCAGTAACAGCTGTCATGCAAAGTATGTTCCAAGGACTCACTTACGTCGGAGGGATTTTGTTTTCAGGCATTGTCACGAAATAAGGTGTAGGCCCACCTGTTATGATTGCATCGGCGTTAGGTGGTCTGGCATTGTTTTTCAGTGCATTCTCGGTGAATATCTATATGGTTCTTATTCTTGTGGGATTTGTTGGAGGGATGGCCATGAGTATTAACTACTTATGTGCATTCGTTGCAGTAGGTTGGATGTTTGTTTCAAACAGACGTTCTGCTCTTGCTTTCCTTACAATGGCAACTGCTGTTGGACAAACATTACTCCCTAATCTTGCAAACTATTTGATAAACGTATATGGATGGACAGGAACATTTATGGTAGCCGGTGGGCTTGTCCTCAATAGCATTCCCTGTGGCCTACTTTTACATTTTTCACAAGATTTTTTCTTTAAAGAAACAAACCAAAATTTAAATAGAGATTCGGTTAAGGAGAAGATGTGTCAATGTAATTCAGTACAAGATGTTACTTATGCAATACTTATATTAGTGTCTTTTATATTTCCGGGAACAAATGCCGTAGAGAGTTGGTTTACAGTGGATATGAGTGAACTTAGAGGATTAGACCGTCAACAAGGAACTATTTTGTTATCACTAGTCGGCGCCTTCGGATTGTGCGGAAGATTGCTTGGAACTATTTTACTGAAAGTTTGGACGAAAGTTAGGATAGCAATACCTTTGGCGTTATCTTTCGTGTTTCTTGCACTTGGACATTTTCTCGTAGTTTACCTTTTAGACTTCTACGGGATGTTAGGTGGAATATTTGTTCGTGGAATTTCTATTGGAATGGTTTGGTGCTTGTTACCAGGGATGCAGCTTGAACTGCGTGGAATTAAAAGGTTTCCTCGGACAGTAGCGCTATGTAACGTTTTGAGTGGGGTGGGGATAGTTGTCTGCGGATACCTTGGTGGATTAGTTGCTGACTGGACTGGTGGATATGATTTAGCGTTCTATATCGCCATTGGAGTGTCATTACTATGTGGAGTGTTGATGGCAATTATTAGGTGCTTACAGAAACTTGAATAGATATACAAATCTTAGGATCTTCTATAAACACGTGGGATAGTTAAACAATGTTTATTAATCACGTTGGTCATAGAGTTCCCCAGAAGTTATGGCTTAATCCCAGCAACGGATAAAAATCGAGTTTTACTTCATGTTTGAAAAATTTACTGGATACATCTACTCCTAGTGAGTCAGGAATCTGAATATACATGTATACTCATGTTACACTTATGTTAAATTGTTAATGTCTGTTATAAACATTCAACTTGACATAACGTTCTTTTTATCTGACATTATCTTGATAATGACCATTTTCTGCCTTTAGTAAATGTAAATGAAATTGACTTGTAAATTATAAGTGTTTTATCACATAACTTAATTTCAAGATTTCATTTTTTTTGCTTCAAAGTGAGATTTAAATTCCTTAAATTAAGTTAAGTGTTGAATTAAAACTGGCCATATGAAGCAAAATGACGTTACCAAATGCAGTGGTCAAAGGCCACGCAACTAAATCAAATGTTGAGGCGTTACAGGATTTTTTTCCTCTTGCTTTAAGATGCACTAGAAAGTTGTGGTCTCTTGTGAAAGCCAAGATGTATGTGATGAGGCGGCCCTGTTCCTTTATAAGGCATGACAGAAAGTAATACTTTCGGTCCGAAATAAACATGTACATTCTTTGTTTATTCGCCACTAATTAGCATATAACGATCCACTGCTGTGTAAACGCTGCAAATGTAGTTAAATCGCCTATGAAAATATATTCAGCAAAATTTTGCCTGGTGGGCCTTATCACCGTCAGGGGCCAATAAATGCGAGTCACATATTCTCCGAAAATGGTTTCATGGACCACAGACCCTATAAACAGTGGTTTGAGAAAGTTCAACCCGCACGCGGTGAAATACCGCCCATTGCTTCTTAACTTGCCACATGAGTGGCCCGCTAATTCGATCTACCATTGCAAACGATATTATTTCCCTTCCGCCAAAAACTTCCCACATTACCCAACCATTTGACGTAGCAGTATTCCGTAAGACAAAAATTAAAACCTCTTAATTCATAAACTCTGCAAAAAAGATTAAATCGGACTTGTGGTTCGCTGAGAAAAATGTCGGTGCCTTGTTTAAACTTATATTTGAGACTATTTTCACAATGTGATATATCACAGAGGGCTTTTGAAAATATGGCATTAATCCCCTTGACTCCAATGCTATCGATTAGTCCCTTCTTCCGAGATGAAGTGCAGAAACTGACATTTAATGCTATCCTAAGTTTCGTTAGTTTACTGGCCTTTCTATAGAAAAGAATGGAAAAGAATGTGATTTTTTACCAGAGGAATCGTATGTCCTGTTTACCTAGACTTCTCTTAATCCCCCGTGCAGCAAACATCAAAATTTGGTGATTTTGATTGTAATGAGTACATTGCTTAAGTCATGGACGTAATACGGTGTCCGAAAACATGCACGCATCCGGTACGTCAACAGATAAGTATATGCTACCGATTCTCCAAGAATATGTATTGTTGACAACGACGAAGGTATACTTCACAACGCTGAATCAATGTCTATTGCATATCATGATTCTCTCTTTGAGCAGGAGTGTCTTTCAGAGTTAGCTCTTTCTGCATTAGACTTAAATTTGACAACAAAAAGAAAATGAGTTTCCTCTTGGATTTGATCTGCCAAATGACAATGTATTTCCAACTGAAAACCGAAAATCCGAATGAAAAAAGTCATTGGCTATCCGTACATCTTTCCGTCTGCCTAGCAAAACGGGCACTGTCCAGACTACAAAAACACCTTCATCCAAAGAGGTTACTGATTCCATCCTTATGTGCGTGCCGGATTGATATCACCAGATATTGTTGACATTCTGGTCGTCCCTAAGACTAGCAATCGTACCATTTGTTTGTCGCCACCATTGAGCATATAACGGGCCACTGCTGTGAAAACGCTGCAGGGCAGCTACATCGCCGATGATAATTTGACATTTTTCTATCGGGTTTTCGGTTTTCAGGGATTTCCAGGTTTGAAATTTATTGTCATTTGGCAGCAGAAATCAAGGATAAATAGCAACACTTCAAAAGCTAGAGTATAAACAGGTCAAGAGGCGCAACGCAAGAAAAAAGGCGGGAAGAAGTAAAGAAAGCGAAGCAACAAAGAAAGGTCGATGAAGTAAAACGAAAAAATGGTGAAAGAAGTTGCTGATGCAAAACGTTAGACGGAAATTAAACTTTTAAAAATAATAAGGACCTTGCATGTCCAAATTAGTAGATTCTAAAACTTATTACGAGAAATAAAACTCTTATTTATTTTGTATAAAAACCTAATAAGATGTTACAGAGTCCAAAGTAGATGTTTAGGTTATATTTACTCAAATTATAGGCTCTTGAATCTCCTCATACGGACTTACAATGTCATTTTTAAGATTTTATGTCTCCTTATTAAGAGTTGCAAAGTTGTAATTAGGTTTATTTGTAAACATTCATAATTTGTTGTAATTGGGAGAAACAAGGTCCTAATGAGGCTTTTATTACTCCTAAATAAAAGTAAAAGTTCCTTATCAGGATTTTAAAACTCCTAATATGAGCTAAACAGATTTCTTTTAGAAAATAAAGGTTTTGCACCAGACTGTTTAGTACAAAAACACTTTGAAAAGGTTGTCATTATATCATGCGATCATGCGACCACATACATGCATCGAGGACATGCTGTAAGGAAAGTGACCGTGCGACCACATGCACGCATCACAGGTTTCCCTTTCTCCTACGAGAAAGGCACAAGGAGCTGTCCTCTCTATCATTAAAGGGCAGACTATCTTTCTTATTGTTGATAAGGAGGCTAATTTTCACAGGTATGTCTTGAAATGGTGCATATACAACAATAGTAACGCAAACCAAGCGGGTATCAGTTTTTAAATTCGCTATGAAATTATAAACAGATTATAATATATATATATATATAATTTCCTGGGAAGTTTGAGTTTACAGTTTTTTCTACTTTTCATTTTATGTATATAATATACCCGGTAATGATTTTATAGTTTGCAAAACAGAAACGTTTCAAAAACGTTTTAAAGGCATTTCGATATGTGAGATATATTTCACACTTTGTTTGCAAATATTACCTCAGGGCATATTCGACTTCCACTGTCATACAGCGTTCACTGGAAATAAGTAGACTGCGTACACATTCTACTAAACCCTGTACATTCAACCACTGCATCCCGTTCACTTAAATTTGTTTTTCTTGCTAGACTCTGTACACTGGGAAGGCCGTTTGTCGCAGTTTGCTTACAGCAGTTCTAGTTGAACGGTGACAACTCAATTTTCAAGTAATGGAAGACATATTTTGTATAAAAGACGGAATTTCAAACAGCAAATGCGTTTTAAGCTTGATTTAGTGTCAACAAATACGCTACACTTTATCGCCAATTTTACAAAAAGTATTCAATTTGCAGAGAAAAGCAAATACTGCACTAAAACCAGGTGCATTCAGCATCACAAAAACCAATGCTATTATGACGGAGAAATAAGATAACACATTACCTTACATTAGCCTTTTTATTTCATGTACTTTCATTTTCAGTGTTTTGATGGACTATTTCCGGTGAACGCTGTACACCAGTGCTTTTCCTACTTGTAATAGAAAGGGTAATGTAATTGGCTGCAAAAATTCAAAGAGACTAGAGCAGCCGACAATTCTGACAATATTTGGACTGTACATATTTGCAAGCCTAATCTCAAAATGCTGAATTTGTAAAATACACTTTTCAAGCTTCCATCTTTTAAGAACTGTCTATCAATCTGAGAATATTAAGATAGAAATTTCTAAAGTAAGTCAACCATAAGTACAGAGCCGGTTCAGTTTGCACGGATGTGCATCCTGGCTTATATGTATCTCTATGCTGGTAAATTAAATTCCGTTTCAGCAGTGTAAATGTGCAGAGTTGTTATTTACACAATATCATGTACATTTTACAAAAAATAGACCCCCCCCCAAAAAAAAAAAAAAAAAAGAAAAAGAAAAAAAAAACAGCCACCCCCAACATACAGACACATGCACGCACGCACGCACGCACACAATCAGCAAAAATGCCATGACGACTTTACATCCATCTGACGACTATGTATGCATGTCACTGACGACCTTAAATAAAGATGTACTCGTATGTATAGTCGTCAGGTGTACTCCTTTGTTATTCATTATCACTAGTCACTTCTTCGGACTAACTTTGAAGTTTTCAATAAAGGTTAAGGGTTTATAACAAGTGAATTAGATCTTGCGGGGTTCACAGATGAAAAGTCACGAATTGCGATCGGTGGATGTACTTGGCAAACCGGATCGGATGATCGCGCTGAACCGACGACCTTATATTAAAGTACGTTTCATAACTCGGTATTGAACTACTCGGTTACAGCGAAAGATAAATTGCAAGCCATAATTATCCATTGCTTCTGCGACCTATGCTCCACTTTCGCTGCGATGGACCTACCTCTTATACGAAAGTAAATACGTACATAAAAATGTTAAACATAACAATAATTAAACGCTTATTTTGATGACATTTGTACTTTCTTTGATAATGTAATTTACTTCAGCTCGATTGAAACACACGTGTTAGTTACGTATATTAATCAATTCGCGTGGAAGTAAGTAAATTATATAAGTCATATGAAGAGACATGATCGTGACCAATTAAGGCTCTGTCCCGCAAAAACCCCACACAGACCGTAAGCAATCCATTAAACAATTGATAAAAAACAGCAACAAAACAAACACATAATATGAATTTATCAACAGCTGAATGTGTAAGGTTTTATTTTGGTTTGGTGTACTTTATTTTTTTCCTTTCGTTCAGTAAAATAAATCAGATTTATCATTTCATTTATGTTCATTGTAGGCCTAATTGGATTCACATTTAAGGATAAAGAATGTTTCACTACAGTTGAATCTTATAATTGTAATTGTTAGTAGCATTTCTCAATTTATGACCAATATGACATTATACAATATCTAAATAAAGGTTGTCATTTACTGTAAGAGTAATTTTGCTTGACACTGCTAAAATTTATAGACATTGTATTCTTAGATAGCGTAAACATACCAAATTCACATACTTCTAAAAGGCTGAACAAAGCGTCAATTAAGAAATTTTTATCATACCTTTGTAATGTGCTTGCTTTTTAGCCATTGTTACTTTATCTACTATAATTATCACTCTTTTTCAATGTTTTGCCAATTTCTGTATAATTCATTATAATTATAAATAAAGATAGACTTTTATTTAAAAAAATTAATATGTTTGCCTATAGTTGTTTGTTTGGGATATATTGCTGCATGCCGTATGATGATATTGTGATATGACGTGAATTGTTCCTATATTTAGATACAAAATCTAAATGTATTTGAAATAATATGTTTAAATAATATCATGCTGATGTCTTTTGTTCTCATACTTAAACTTTAGCGACTTGATATGAAATATTTTATTTTATGCTTTTCAGCGGATTACTGATTTATCCGTGAAAATTATATTTGATAATTTCACAGTGAAAATTATCAAAATAGTATTTCACACTTTTCAATGACGAAACTACTTTTTTAAGATTTTCCCCATGTGGTACCTCAATTTTATTTTTACTGACAATTCTGACAATGTCAGGCTGTTCAAAGAAAAAGCAAAGCTGAAATTGATAAATAACTTAAATGTCAAAAGTAATAAAAAGAAGAAAACTTACTTCTATTCCTTCAAATTCCAATCACCAAATTTCGTCTCTAAATTTTTTTGTTTCATTTTTACAGTCTGAAAAATACATTTCTTCCACATGCAAAACTGCTCTTGCACGCCCGTTTAACTCACAACGAGTGAAAAATGTCCATCGGTTAAAATGTTGTGAGCAACTTCCGTTCCTCGTTGTGAGCACCCATCTTTGACGTGTGACACGATAAACAAGGTGAGTTTTTCATAATTTTTGAAGATTACTGACATTTATGTAAAAATATCGAAATGCAGTTAGTTAGCGATGTGTTTTCCGAGTATGCACCTGTAAAGATATTGCCTGTTGGTGGACAATTTGATGGAAATACCATGCGACGCAGTCACTCGGGGTAGCTGGAAAACTGGAGACAACTTCTCTTTGGACCTTATTCAACATTGAAAACGTCGATTCTGGTGACGTTCTGTGCATTTTAACCTAAAACAGATGCCCACAAATCTTCAGCGTAACTTATTATGTGAAAGTCTTCATAGAAACGAAGATATACCCTGTTTTGCTTTAATCCTCGTTGTGAGCACCATAACCTCGTTGTGAGCAAGACAAGAGCAGTGCGTGTATGGTTGTAATATGTAATTCAGATGGTGAAAATATAATTTTCAATCTTCCACAGCAATTAAAACGTTTTTGCACAGCAGCATTTCTTTGCAAGGCGTTATGCATATTCCAAATGGGGGCATATTAGTTTTGAAATGTCCGTCTGTCAGTCCGTCAGTCCGTCAAGCTGTCCGAAAACTTTAACATTGGCCATAACTTCCTTATTAGTAAACAAGGTTGATTCATATTTGAACACAACATCCCTTAGCACCTTCCTACGGACCTGTATTTTTTTTACCTTGACCCCTGAATGGCATTTACCTTGAAGGTCAAATTTTCCAAAAATATTTAAGATTGGCCATAATGTCCTGGCATAATGTTAAGGCACAACACATTTTTGGACAAGGCCTTTCAAC
Organism: Ruditapes philippinarum; assembly: GCF_026571515.1. Taxonomy (NCBI): domain Eukaryota; kingdom Metazoa; phylum Mollusca; class Bivalvia; order Venerida; family Veneridae; genus Ruditapes; species Ruditapes philippinarum. The sequence goes on along the minus strand of NW_026862430.1, from coordinate 115,286 downwards.
TATCCTATATTCTTTTGACCTCGACCCCTGAATGACCTTCACCTTGAAGGTCAAATTGTCCAAAAACTTAAAAATTGGTCATAACTTCCTTATTGGTAAACGGATTCTACTCATATTTTGAAACAGCACCCCTTTAGGCAAGACCTTCAAACTGATCTGTTTTTTTTTACCTTGTACCGTGAATGACTTTCTAGAACATCCAAAAACTTTAACAATGGTCATAACTTCATTATAAGTAAGTGGAATTAATTCATATTTTGACACAATGCCCCTTTGGACAAGACCTTCCAACTGACCTATATTTATTTTACCTTGACCTTGAATTACCTTTACATTGAAGATCTAATCCAAAAACAAATAATCTATCTGGTGCATAAATCAAAGGACAAAGCAACACGTCAGGAGCCTTGTCAACTTACCGTGATAGTTCTTGTTTGACATTATTTGGTCAGTCTTCAGCTCAGGATAAACACATGTATGTGTGTATCACACAGATTGTGAAATTGTTGAAATATTCATAAACTACCCCTGATGTTCACTCGTGCCACACTAGAGTATACGAAATGAAATACCTTATTTACCTCCACTGATTAGTTTTTCTGTTAATCTGATGACTTGTGAATATGAAGAATAATTTTTAAAAAAAAAGAAAAAGAAGAACTATTGCAAAGAAAAACTATTGTACAAAAACGTTTTGATTGCTTTTGGTAGATTGAAAATTGTATTCTTGCCATTTGAATTACATATTAAAACAAGACAAGCACTAGGCTTGTCTTGCTCACAACGAGGTTATGGTGCTCACAACGAGGATTAAAGCAAAAAAGGGTATATCTTCGTTTCTACGAAGACTTTCAGATAATAATTTACGCTGAAGACTTGTGGGCATCTGTTTTAGGTTAGAATGCACAGAACGTCACCAGAATCGACGTTTTCAATGTTAAATTAGGTCCAAAGAGAAGTTGTCTCCAGTTTTCCAGCTACCCCGAGTGACTGCGTCGCACGGTATTTCCATCAAATTGTCCACCAACAGGCAATATCTTTACACGTGCATACTCAGAAAACACATCGCTAGCTAACTGCATTTCGATATTTTTACATTAATGTCTGTAATCTTCAAAAATTATGAAAAACTCACCTTGTTTATCGTGTCAAACGTCAAAGATGGGTGCTCACAACGAGGAACGGAAGTTGCTCACAACATTTTAACCGATGGACATTTTTCACTCGTTGTGAGTTAAACGGGCGTGTCTTGATGACATTTGGGCATATTAAAGTATCCTACGAGCAATAACTGCCGTATGCTTTATTAAAAATTGAAAAGCATTGACAGCCATCAGCCGAAGAATAAGTAAACAACCCAGCGTTCCTGAGTCAGCTTCCAAGTTTTCCATTTTCCTAGCTGTTTTTTTTTAATGTTTTCACATCTGTCAACACTTATTTTTTGTCTGTTACAATCCTCAAATATTTTTTTTTCTTTTAAAAAGGTGTATGACTAACAAATCCAAATGATATTCCTCTGAATCAAACACAATTATTTTCCTCCCGTGAAATAAACAACTTTAAAAAATGACTGCCGCTTACATTTAACAAAGCCAGGTCTAATATAAATTCGCAGTAAGTAACAGAAATTTGGATGGATGACTGCACTTTTTCTCCTACAAGAATTGTTTGTTTTTATTATTAAAACAAGCGAACATTCATAATTTTTTTAATAAAATGAATAATATCACCGTCATTTAACGTTGATTGCCGAACTTATTTTTTCAGCTCAAGACTTCTTGTATTTAATAAGAAATTCCGACTAAATGGGGCTCTCAATGGGGAAAACAGATTTTAATATTAACGTGAATATTATGGAAATTTCTTTTTAACTTGTTTTTAAGCATAAAATAAAAAGAAAATTTGTTTGTTTGTTGTGTAAGATGTAATTTTATTTCATCGAGTGGGCTTTAAAAACAGTATTCTCACGATATATCCTATATGTATGTTACAACATACGCTTAAATTTTATCATAATTTTCTATAAACGAAGAACACGTTAAATATATTTCATTGCACATATTTGAAAACAATGTTGAACATAAAAGATTTAAAGCTTACAAAGTTAATGCATAAGTTCTTTTTTTATATAAATATGGTCCAAAATTAGTCCTACATAAGTGCCTTTTCATATACATGTATCCTGATATAACTGATATGTGTCCATGTTTGTAAGTGATTGATAATATTTGAAGAAAGGAATACTCATCCTCTCATCCTTCCAAATATAGAAAGTATTTTTATGTTTATTCTGCAATTAACTGCACAGTTTTATGACATCATAATTGATTGTTATGAGAATAGATAAAGAATTCGATAACTACTTGATCTAATATGTTTAAGATCGCGACTTACAGATTTAAGTATAAACTTATATATAGAGAATAACAGGTTACTGTCTTTTGAGAAAGGGTGTCTCAGACGAGGTTAGATATGGTCCTGGAAGGGGCGAGGCTTGCCGAGCCCCTTCCGGACCATATCTAGCCGAGTCTGAGAAATCCCTTTCTCAAAAGACAGTAACCTGTTATTCTTTTTATCATGCCTCTATTATGATTTTGCATCTTAGTTTTTTAATTCGGGGCGCTAATTTCTGAAAGTATGGTAACCACAAGAGGGTTATACGCCAAAAAAGTAGTCCGAGGGTTTTTACCAATAATTTTATAACACAACACAATTTTTGGTACAATTTGCTTTAACAATTTATTTACTGTGTTACTGTGTATTATCATAAATATTCAGCAAAGTCAATTAAACAATACCAACAGTAAACATCATCAGTGCTGATCTGGCGTAGGAACATAGTGTTCTCAAGTCACTGACTGAGAAAGGTTGCTGTTCTCAGACAGGCTTTATCAGGCAGTTGTCATAGTAATGGCATGATAAATTTATTACTCTGATTAGATTGAATCAATAAGTACTATGATGTCAATTAGGCCTAAATGCGCTATAATTTTCCTTTTTTTAAGTAAAAAGTAACCTATTGATCATTCACACGAGCTATCTTTTTTAGCGTTTTGGCAATAAGTACTGTTACAGTGATTTAATCTTTTGTAAGTCAAAGTACCAGTTTCTTAATATTTTGCTATCTTTACCACAAATTGTTTCAATTCAGCGCTATTAAGCAATTCACATTATTACAATATGATGAAACTAATTTTTTTTGCCCATTCTACCCTTTTTGCATTAATTTCCAAACAACTGCACTATCATTTACCAGAAAGAAGATGTTCAAACATTTCTATTTTACTGAAAATAATGAAAATAACCAAATGACGTTCATGTGAAAGTGTGTGTTTGAACTCTTGTTGTATAGATATGCCAAAATGATATACATGTACATGTAAATTTTTTGTTGCTGCTTTTATTTCTAAATAATCTTATGATAATTGTGGAAACATTGAAATGTCACATTAGACATGATTACTGAAAATTGATTTTTTAAAAAAATATTTTTTTAAAAATTTCCCTACCTTATCAAAATACGTTTGTTTTGAAAAATCACAGGCACTATCTTCATCTGATTACAACTGATTTCATCTAAAAATAGCTTTCATTTCATCTTCAAGTTGAAACTTCTCGGCCATTAATAATCATTTATTTTTTAAATTGATTCATTCACTTAGCAGTAATTAAATTGCCCGCGGATGATTATACATACACGATATTCTGAGGATATGTCTGTCTCTAAATTTATCCTAACTCGCCCAACGCCTACATCTTTATTCCGTTTTCTGGCTCGACTGTTATAATTATTTATTTAAGTTGTTGAGCTCACCGGACGTCGGCGTTACAATTGTGGATAAGTCGTGTGCGGGGGTCACCTTTTCTATACCTTTTGAGATATGCTTTGACACTCAGCAAGAGGACATAGATCTGTCTAAAACAAATTGACGGACCTTTTTATTTTATTCGAATCATGGTAAAGTAATAACCATCATCACCAGTTCCAGTTAAGAGAAATTACTCTGTCAGATTTTGACATAATTTCGTCTTTTCTGTTTCTTTCCAACATAAATTTATACCTTTTAAAAAGTACTGTCGTTTTACCACTTTCAAATGTAGATTTTAAGACCATTTATATTGTCCTATTAAGTGGAGCTTTTAGACCCTGTTCATATTCCACTATCAAGTATCAATAGCAGTCGAGCGCGCTGTCTTATGTAATCTCTTATTAGATTATTTGTCTAGAAATTTGATGATTTTGTATTTTCTGAAACAGAATATCAGAGTTTCCTTTTTACATTTAAATTAATTTAGGAATTATTTGCGTATCTTAAGAAGCCGGTAATATTCTATTCTAGAGATCGACTGAGGTTTTCTTATTCAAGATAACGTAATTTGTCCTGGGGACAAAGAATATTAGATTTCGGAACGATATAAATATGATAAAAATGAATGTTTCAATCTATTTTAAGAAACAAACCTCCAAATTCATACTAATCTTTACGACTATTCACAAATCCAGAACAAAAGTTAGTCTAATGTAAGGAATTTTAAATAAATGGCATAAAATGTGAAAAATTATGATTCAAATTGACATTTCCCCGTAAGTAATGGAAAGGAATTTGGTGATACAGCTATAGTTTAAGCACATTCTGTGAGACAAATATATTTTGATTGTTGCTTGGAGGTGTTGCTGTACAGATGTTAAAAAATTAGAAATATTTACTTTGGGAAGAAATAATATTGTTTCTGCAAAGTCATTTCACTATAAATGACCACTTTTCAGAGGTTATATTGTAGTTAATATAATTTTATTTTTCATTATAGCTTGTACAGTGTTATATTAAATGTGATTATTCATACATTCCTTAATCTCTTTTAATTCATTTAAAGATTTTCTTAAATCTTTGTAAAACTGATCTTGATCCTTGCGGCTTGAAATAAGATACATATTTTTCAAGTTTGAAGAAGATAGCAACACAAGTTGCTATTTTAATCTCATTTTTATCATAAGAAAATAAGAAAGAAGAGCTCTTGCCGCGACTTACTCGGCGGCAGCAACGTCTGCTTTGATGAACTCTTTTGGTTAAGTTTTTGTTTATGATCATAAACGTCAATAAATGTACTATGCATTGAAATTTATCTATGGATTGGACCTCCCACTACTGTTTTCATGTCAAAGGTCAAGATAACTTTGATCTACAATAACTAAACATAAAACTGACCAGTTAATCAATTATCGATGAACTTGGTTCATAGATGCAGCTTAATGAGTCCTAACCTCCATATTCATGTTTAATCACAATATCAAAGGCAATGTGACAATGACCTTTATTTGTGTTTTTGTTTACGGCCAATAACCTTAATAACCGATAAAGTCAACCTGACGTTTAATCTAAATTTTCTCTTTAATCAAAACATGTGCAAGCAAGTGACACGGTTATATCTAAATACCATAACTTGGTGATGGAACTCTTTTATTAACACACCTGATAACATATTTCCTTCCAATAATGGCCATCAAAGTCATTCTTAAAGATGAACAATGCAATAAATTAAATGTAAAACAAAAACATAGACAGATACATATTTCACATGTTTATGATAAAGTAACTAGTAATATAAAGGAACGAACGAATTGTAACACTTGTAAAATTACATGCAAAGGCATGAAGTCATGTGATGATTAAACAATTAGGTAGAATGTTTGAGTAGGCTAGTGTACTCTTAATTGCTATACCTGTAATTATGAATTTGTATTTTTAAAATTTGCATAATATATCATAACTTTTTAATATGTTATATTTTCAAATCAATAGATTGTTTTAGAGCGCCGACTTGAAATTATTTGCCCCTCACGGTTGAAGATTCGAATTCCATCAAGATCTTTGGTTTCTTTCATGAGAGAAAGTTACCCATCAAGCTTCAGATGGTCAGTGGTTCTTTGCAGGCGCTCGCTCGTAAATGAGCTATGAACGAAGGGACCCTCAGATCTTCATCAAATATAATAGTGTCCGCGTAACTTAATACAAAATGACTATTTATATATGTAGGAATTATATAAAAATGTAGTTGCATATGTTTACATAGATTGCAAAACGTTTGTTTAGTACCTGAACGTGACATGAATTCTCACATTGCAAATCTAATGTTTTGCCACATATATAATGATGACCCGTACAAACCGTTCCACTATGTCAAAGATCGTACTTACGAACGGTATGGGGGAAGAAACATAGGTATAAGTCTAAATATTGTTGTAAACAAATAGCGTTTTTTGTGACTATCACATAAAAGAGATGACGTCTAATCCGGATCTTATGGAGACTTCCGAAAGAAAACCTCTTTTATCAGAATCTTTACGGGTAGCTCGGATTCAGCCTTCAAAATGGCGTCAATGCTTGGTTCTCATAGCATGCATGTATTTACACTTCATGTCACTCGGATTTGTCCCAGTTCTTGGAGTAATATACGTGGAACTTATACGTCAATTTAACTCTGCGCGATCAGTAACAGCTGTCATGCAAAGTATGTTCCAAGGACTCACTTACGTCGGAGGGATTTTGTTTTCAGGCATTGTCACGAAAAAAGGTGTAGGCCCACCTGTTATGATTGCATCGGCGTTAGGTGGTCTGGCATTGTTTTTCAGCGCATTCTCCGTGAATATCTATATGGTTATTGTTCTTGTGGGATTTGTTGGAGGGATGGCCATGAGTATTAACTACTTATGTGCATTCGTTGCAGTAGGTTGGATGTTTGTTTCAAACAGACGTTCTGCTCTTGCTTTCCTTACAATGGCAACTGCTGTTGGACAAACATTACTCCCTAATCTTGCAAACTATTTGATAAACGTATATGGATGGACAGGAACATTTATGGTATCCGGCGGGCTTGTCCTCAATAGTATTCCCTGTGGTCTACTTTTACATTTTTCACAAGATTTTTTCTTTAAAGAAACAAACCAAAATGTAAATAGAGATTCGGTTAAGGAGAAGATGTGTCAATGTAATTCAGTACAAGATGTTACTTATGCAATACTTATATTAGTGTCTTTTATATTTCCGGGAACAAATGCCGTAGAGAGTTGGTTACAGTGGATATGAGTGAACTTAGAGGATTAGACCGTCAACAAGGAAACTATTTTGTTATCACTAGTCGGCGCCTTCGGATTGTGCGGAAGATTGCTTGGAACTATTTTACTGAAAGTTTGGACGAAAGTTAGGATAGCAATACCTTTGGCGTTATCTTTTCGTGTTTCTTGCACTTGGACATTTTCTCGTAGTTTACCTTTTAGACTTCTACGGGATGTTAGGTGGAATATTTGTTCGTGGAATTTCTATTGGAATGGTTTGGTGCTTGTTACCAGGGATGCAGCTTGAACTACGTGGTATTAAAAGGTTCCCTCGAACTGTAGCGATATGTAACGTGGTGAGTGGAGTTGGGTTAGTTGTCTGTGGATATTTTGGTGGATTGATTGCTGACTGGACTGGTGGATATGATTTAGCGTTTTATATCGCCATTGGGGTAGCATTACTATGTGGAGTGTTGATGGCGATTATTAAGTGTTTACAGAAACTTGAATAGATGTACGAAGTCCAGTATTGATTTTTAATAAACAAGCAGCATATGTTTGAAGGACGTAAATTTATCATGTATTTCCGTTGTGGTCCTCAAAAATGATAATGTTAATCAAAATAGTAATGTCACGTTTATTGTGATAAAATTTGTCCAAAATCTTAAGATATGATTATTATTTAATAAACCGTGATTATGACAATGAATTCATTAATCTGGCCCATTTAAAAGCGAAGCGAGATATTGAAAATGGCGTTGTTCATGCGTCCTTACGGATCAATATCTCAAATGTTCAAATTTTATCAAACCTTTGCATAAAAGTATATTTATACTAAAATGAGGTTCACCAAGTGCAAGAAAAAATCATTCAATCTTTGATTTAAGAGTTATGGCCCTTCGTTTTGGAAAATTTGCATTTTCGAGTTTTATTTTATATCAAGTTTGTTTGATTGTCCTGAAACTAAATATGAATATATTCAATACTAAGAATCTGATTCAAATGCTATTTAGATCTGTTTGTGTGACAAGTTAATGATATGTTGAAAAAAGTCATTTTAAAGAGAAAATCATTTCAATACTTACTTCAATGTGTGACAAAACATGGGTATGATTCTTGAAAAAGTTGCTACAACAAACGAGTAAAGAAAGGTCTTTATCATAACAAAACACAAAACATGTAAGACTTACACAATTTTGCATTAAACATTGATATTGTGATCATAAATGGAAATAATACAGCCATTCGAAACATAAAATAATTCATTTGTGATCTGCGTCACTTTTTTTATTCAAATTAGTTATGCCTTAAAGATCCTGTAACACAATTTTTTCATTTTTTTTTCCATAAATATGATGCTCAAATTAAGATTTGTCAATATTGTAAGTTCCTATAAGCATTATTTATAAAGATATTACCCAATTTAACAGTTTATGTAAATAAAGGGAGGTAATTAGAAATTTATTTTCTATACATTCTAAGTCAAATTTTTTCAAGAAGAAATGAATGCATGTAATTCATTGATTAAATATAATGTGCACAAATATTTGCAGTACACATTTTACATATTCTTCGATGTTTGAAAATTGTTTTATTTGCATAATTATATACATATATAATTGTTTTGCAAGTGTGGTCGCTGACTTGAGATCACAGGTCCCTCACCGCTGTAGGTTCGATCCTCACTCGGGTCGAAATCTTTCATGTGAGAAAGCCACCCAGTTGGCTTACGGAAGGTCGGTGGTTCTACCCAGGTGCCCGCTCGTGTCTGAAATACTGCCCGGATGGGCACCTGGGGTCTTCCTCCACCAATAAAAGCTGGAAAAAAATCGACAAAAAAATCTCGGCGGGACGCTCTAGGATGGCCCGACTTGAGTGTACGGTCGCCCATATGGGCTTTTTTTCCGGCGGCGACCTTAAATAAACGCATTAAAAAAGGTATACACACAGTTACTGACCATCTCACTTCCCCTCGGAGCGTGCACGGCGCTGAGAGGGCATCGGCAGAAGATTTACAGCTTGGCTGGTAGTAAACTTAAAATGAAGCCACCGTGGACCGCTACTTCGTCAACAACTGCGGACTAGCTGCCGGTGTCCTGACTAATGCCGAGGGGAGTGGCCCTACAAAGCAGGCCCTTGGGTCGACGAGAATGGTGTGCTTAAGTGCGTGAGCCCTTAGCACGGTTAGACGGCTTGAATGGCAGGCCTTTTGCTGGCACAAACAGCCCTTGTCAGGGCTTACCTTTCATATTGTCACAGGTTACTGTACATTTAGGTTCTCATTGACCGCCGTACATTGACCTACTTTTGGCTCAAAATTCATATATTTGGCTAATACTCTGGAGGTAAATTATCACCACTTTTGTGCTTCAAAATTAACTCTTTAAGGGCATGACTGGTAACATGTCCGGGGTCCGTACTCGACAGCGAAAGCTGCATTTTGTGCCGTTGCGGGCGGATGGACCCTCATTAAACATAGACTATAGATAGATAGTATACACACAGTAACAATATCAATCACAAAACATACAGGATCTTTAATTATTTTAGAAAAGACGGAATTTATCAAATTTTATGTACATTTACAAATTAGTTAATATTAATTATATCAATGTACTTTAAAAAAAGTTATCAATGTATATTTACAAATTAATTGATATAGGGATGTCGTAAATGTACATTTACGAATTAATTCAAAGGGTTATTGTCAATGCACATTCGCAAAATAATACAACTGAAATATAGTACATTCACAAATAAATTAACAAAGTCTCAACATTTGCGTATCATTTGAATTCATTTCGTAATATTGAATCTCATGAACAAACTTACCGAGAAGTGTAATCGAAACGCTGTTGATTTTATTTATCTGAGATACCTTTAAATATTTCTGGTATTATATATAGTAATTATAATTGACTAATGCCCTGTTTCGCAATAGTACAAGTCGTTTATTGTAGGAAAATATTGTAGGAAGAAAAACGAGAGAGGATGGGGTCTAATCAACAAGAAACAGATGGCTGCTTTAAAATGAAAACACTTACGAATGCATAAACAATTTTCAAAAACATGAACAGAAACAGACATTCAAAGATTGATGTCGGAACTTTTCTATTGTTAATGAAAATATTCAAACGGCGTTGGTTTTTGTTAAACATTTATACTAAAGAATAATGTTTTCGTACTATATTCTTCCTTTGAAATAATAAGCTAATCAAAGTGTGCAGCAGTTATTGAAAGATGTTTACAGCATGTTGGACTTTCGGTACGGTATGAAAAATATTTGGATACAAAGGCAAGGGAAATGATTATGGTGGTATTTGTTGCACACTCCAATAGAAGCAGATGGTTAGTTTGCAAGTGGAACATTCTTGAACAAGCTATCGAAGTGCTGCAAAGTCAAACTATGATATCATATATGTGAACTTTTAGCACTAATACTAAGGTATGTGACCTTAACACTTGTGTTTTAATTAAAGTTTTATATGACGATGGAGAGAGAGAGAGAGAGAGAGAGAGAGAGAGAGAGAGAGAGAGAGAGAGAGAGAGAGAGAGGGAGAGAGAGAGAGAGAGAGAGAGAGGAGGGAATTAGTATTTTGGTCCTAGTTCTGGTCATTGAAAGATAAAACAGATTAAAACGGAAAACAGATTTTTATGACGTTACGTTTTCGCCGTATAAATCAGTGACATTTAGCATCTTTGTATGTCAAAAACCACCTCAATGATAGTGTATGATAATATAACTAGGTAAAGCTTGTTTTAACTTGCGGAACTCATCGACAAATATTCTTCGAAAATTCTTAATAATCTCTGACTTTATACTGTTAGAAAATAGTTCTACCGTGTGGTTTCAGATGTACATGTAAACAAACGCGGAGTGTAATCTTTGTATAGTGTATAACGAATATAAATTTGATACCCAAAAGAAAATAAATTATTTTTTTCGGTAAAAATATGTCTGTCAATCATAATCAATTTCAAAACGCCCATAGATGTACAATTATAACTAAATACGAAGTTTATTGTTGCTTTAAAAGGCTTTGTAATCTATATAATCAAGGGAGAATACATAACAGCCGCATATACAAGTAGTCCTTAACCAGTGTTTATTGGCAGTTTAACACCGGTTTTTCTTCTTCTTTGTCTATAGTGACAAAATCACGAGGAGTGTTAGAATATTTATTAACATGTTTAGTTTCTAAGCTAAGGTTAGACTTAAATACTGTATCCGTTCTGTGTTTTCATACTATTGTGCTCGAGGTCCTTATCCGAAGACTTATTGACACTTTTTTTTAACTTATGGGATTGTTTGCTATTTTATATGGCGAAGCGACATTTTCCGTGACATTGAATCTAATAGTCATTTTTTTTTATCTCCCCGCTTGTTTAGAAATCATGTGATAAGTAGTCGGTCATTTGCGGAGAAATTGATGATGGCTGCATATTATTTATCCAGGAAAGCCGACTAGCAGGTCCGACCGGAAAGATATGACTTAAAAGTGTGTTAAAATGGGCGTAAAGAAGACAAATCTGTTTTTGTGTGTATTCATAGGAAGTAGTCCTTAGATAGTTCTACCGAGACTAAAGGGTACAAGGGAGAATGACATGAAAATTCATCCGCAACTTAATGTATACTCTGCGGTTTGACCTTTTATATTCGATCTTGTAACTAAATGAATTCGTGATACGAGTAGAGTACTTACTTTTTTTTATAAAGTAAAACTTTGCCACCAACAGTGATACATACTTTGGTTTCGGCAAATTATACTTTCATGAACCGCAAAGGTGAGAATTAATGTTTCTCAAGTAACCACAGACAATATCCGACAAAATTGATTCCTGTATTTACAGACATTCCCAGACTTTATTGGGTTGCTTGGTACGAGTAGAAAAGATGTAAACTGAAGCAAACTGGCACTTAATATGTGGTTACAACTATATACTTCACAGGTGAATCACAAAATGTTAGGTTTCTCTAAATGTTGACTTACGCTCCAGGATTATCAGAAAAAGTTAAGTTGTTTTCAAATATTTAATATTTCACGAAGTATTTTTTTTATAGAATTCAACGAATATGAAGCTCTTACCATTCATAAAGATTTTTTTTATCTTTTTTGTTATCAAAATTCATTTACATGAAAAGTAAAGAGCATTGGCTCGGAACACTGAAAGAGAAAGAAACAGACAGACAATTTAACCCCCCCCCCCCCCCCCCCAAAAAAAAAAAAACAACCGCCAAATTGAAAATGTTGCAGGCTCGGTTTGATTGTGAATGTTCATGGACGGCAGTGGTATTTGCAAGCTACTATCAACGTAACCTAGCACAGGTTTTAGCAGGACTAAACATTTAAACAACTGTGAAATTATGAATTTAGAAACATTTGCAGATGTATTCATACGGCTGTTATCATGGAACGTTCAATGTGACACTTTCTTGCCATTCCATGAAAAGCAGGGTATGATCCCCCAAAATAAGAATGCATGTGTGCTTAACGAGAAAAAAGAATGGGCGGAAATAAATACAATGGAATTTTGAAAGGGGGTCAGATCTTACGAAGCCTGCATATTACTGATTTAAGGACAACTTTAAAATGCAGGCATCATTTAAAGTTTTCACAACGCAAGAAAATATTTTGGCTAGAGAAATAGATTGTTCTTTACACTATTACTTTATTGTCAAATTGTTAATTTTGTAGTTGTCGAATGGAATATTTCCTTATATATTAAAATATTTTTGCATAACACGTGTAAGCATTGGTGCAATTATTCAAGTATTTAAAACAATGGCTTGTGCACGTGTAGTTAATATCGTACATATCAAGTTGGACAATAATGTAAATGAATAAAGTCAAGGCTTCACAAGCATATAGAATATATTTCGTTTCGTTTAGATGTTTAGTTTATACAAATTTATACAAACTTATTTTAGTTTGGTTGTGTTGGAAACTATAAACGTATTGAAACACTCTCGAATCCGTTCTTTGAACCAACCAGAACTTCTGCTGGTCTTTATTTATAGCAGGTAATTCATGGACCTTCGCATATTATTTGAATTAATTTTACTTTTAAATTTAATGAAAAACTTACACAGTAGTTGAAACTAAACGTTTGTTTTAACTGAGATAAATATTTCATGTAAAATGATAATGATATTTGACTAATCCGATGTTTCGCAAAATTACTTGTAATTTGTCGAAGGAAAGAAAACGAGAGAGGATTGGGTCTTATCAACAAGAAACAGATGGCTGCTTTATAATGAAAACACGTTGAAAACATAAACAATTTTCAAAAACAATAATGAACCAGAAAGCAGACATTCGGAACTTTTCTATTGTTAATGAAAATAATTAAGCGGCGTTCTTTCTTGAAAATGAGCACTAAATATAAAATGATTTTGTACTATGTTTTTCGTTTGAAAAACATCAAAGTGTGCAGCAGTTATTGCAAGATGTTAACTAGTCGTTGGATATGAAACTATTTTGATATAAAGGCGATGGTATTTGTTACACACTTCAATAGAAACAGATTGTTAGTCTGCATGGAGAACATTCTTGACTGATTCAAGGTCAAATTTCAACATATAAACCGTTATATTATATATGTGAACTTTTAGCACCAATTCTAGCGAATGTGAACTCTGCACATGTGGTATAATCTTATAAGTTTTGTATGACGTAAAAATAAGAAAAAGTAAGGAGAGAAATAAAGTTGCAGACTTTCATGTTTCCCTTTATAACAGTGGTAGTTTCTACATTTAAGTAATAAATTGCAACAGAAAAAAATAAGGAAAGTATCTTATGAAATTTTGGTTCCATTTCTGGTCATTGAAAATTAAAGACGTTACGTTTTGCCATATGATGTCGTGTCATTTAGCATCTTTGTCTGTCAGGACTACCTCAGTGATTGTTTTAAATTGACAATCGGAACTCCTCGCCGAATATTCATAATAATCTCTTACTTTATACGATTTAAAAGTATTTCTACCGCGTAGTTATAGATGTACATGTAAACAAAAGCGGAGAGTGTAATCTTTGTGAAGTGTATAACGAATACATTAGAATTTTTTTTTCTGTAAAATTAAGATGAATATGTCTGACAATAAAAGCCCACTGATATACAAATACAAAGTAATGTCAGTAGGTAAACGTTTTGTACTTTCGCCTTCTTCAATAATAATAATAATTTTTTCTGATTTGAGATACCTATAAATATTTTGAATGATAACGATTTTTGACTAATCCACTGTTTCGCAATAACAAGTACATGTTTACAAGTGAATTGTTGGGAGGAAGAAAAAAGAGAGAGGATGAGGTCTTATCAACAAAAAACAGATGGCTGTTTTATATGAATTCACTTTGAAATACCTAAAACAATTCAAAACAATAATGAACCAGAAAGCAGACATCCAAAGATTGATGTTGGAATATTTCTATTGTTAATGAAAGTAATCAAGCTTTCTTGAATATTTGCACTAAATATTAGATGTTTTCGTACTAAATTATTCGTTTCAAGTAACAAGCTAAACAAAGTGTGCAGCAGTTATTGCAAGATTTTTACTGCTCGTTGGACTTGCGATGCGGAATGAAAACTATTTTGATACAAAAGCAATGGTATTTTTACACTCTTCAATAGAAACAGATGGTTAGTCTGCAAGGAGAACATTTTTGAACCAGCTATCAAAGTGATGTTAGGTCAAATCTCAACACATAAGACCGTTAGAATTTCATATAATTATGTTAACTTTTAGCACCAATACTAGCGTATGTGAACTCCGCACATGTTGTTTAATCTTTATAAGGTTTGTATGGCTTAAAAAAAAAGTAAGGTAAAAATAAAGTTGCAGACTTTCATGTTTCACATTATAACGGTTTTAGAATCTAGAGGTAGTTCTTACATTTAAGCATTGTACAGCAAAAGATGAGAAATAAAAGTATCTAAAAAATGTTGGTTCAATTTTTTGTCATTGAAAGATTAATTTATGACGTTACGATTTCGCTATATTATTAGTGTCATTTAGCATCTTTGTCTGTCAGACCACTCTATGATAGTGTTTGATAATATAACTAAGTGTAGCTTGTTTTCAATTGATTTCGAAAATATCGTATCAATTGCTATACAAAATTAATAACGAACTTACAAGAATTTTCCAGGTGAAGCACAGTGAAATTTTCTAGGGCGAAGCAAAATTTCTCCATGACATTGAGTCTAATAGTCATTTGTCTCCCACCGCTACATCAGAAATTCTGAGATAAGTAGTCGGCTACTTGCGGAGAAGGTGATTACTGGCTTTATATTCAGGAAAGCTGACTTGGTGGTTTGACTGCCTAAATTTGACCATAATGTGGGACTTAATCGGTGTAAAAGCGAAACACCTGTTTTTATGTGTATTTATAGGGAGTGGTACTTAGATAGGTTTACTTTTCAAGATGGAAGTTCTTATTCCCACAGAGAGTGTTTTGAGAAGGTAAAAGACAGGCTTAGATGAAATCTCATCCGCAATGTAATGTGTACTTAGCGGTTTGACCCGTTATATTCGATGTTGCAATTACCTGAATTACTGAAGTACTTACTGTTGATAGAGTATCACTTTACCTCTAAAAATGATTCATTCTTTGGTTTCGGCAAATTATACTTACAAAGGTGAGAATTAATGTTTCTAAGATAATCACAGACAATATCAGACTAGATTAATTTACATTCCGAGCCTTTTCTAGAACAGGTATATCATAGTAAATTATTAAACAGAAGAAATGTTTGGATAATTTAGGATGTACTTTCACAAATTAAATGATAGGGATGCTGTCATTGTGCATGTGCAAATAGATTGATATAATTCAGTTGTCAATGTAAATTCATAAATTTATTAATGCGGATGCAGCTGTCAATGTATATTAACAAATTAAGTAAATAGGCAATCTGTTATTATATATTAATAACAGGGATTCTATTCATGTACCTTCGCATATATCTTGAATTTATTTTTGTTTAGTTTTAAATTTCATCGAAAACGTTTACAACACTGTAAACGAAACATAGATTATTTTATCTCTTAACTGCGATACCAATAAATAGTATATTCATAATAATTGACTAATGTACTGTTTTGCAATGGTACAAATTCGTTGTCGGAAGAAAAACAAGAGGTGATGGGTGCTATCAAACAAGAAACAGATGACTGCTTTATAAAAATACATTAACAAATTTCATGAACCAGAAATCAGACATTTAAAGATTGATATTGGAACATTTTTATTGTTACTGAAAATAATCTAGATGAATTCTTTCTTGAGTATTTGCACTGAATTTAATGTTTTGTACTATAAACTTCGTATGAAATATTAAGCATTTTAACGTATGGAGCAGTTATTGATATATGTTTACATCATGTTTCTTTTGCGCTTCGAAACATATTTTGAAAAAAGCAATGGAAATTATTACGATTGAATTTGTTGCACACTTCCATTAAAATGGCGATTTGGCTGCTAGAGGAACATTAAAACAGCTATGAAAGGTCAATTTTCTAGATATTAACCCGTTATTACATCATATATACGTATACGTTAACTTGTAGCACCAATGCTATTATCGGTACCCATAGCATAATTGAATACATTTCGCTTGAATGATACAGCAGAAGTATAAGGTAAAGAAAGAAAGAAATCCGTAGAATTTCAGAATTTAAAAAACAAACATGAAATGAAAAAAACAAACAAAAAAAAAAAAAGGCAAAAAAAAACAACAAAGGCATGGGAAAAAACAACAACAAAAAACAGGGCATTTGCTTATTAAACGAACATAAACTTTTTTATTTTAAAGCATATTTCATTTAAATGTGATTGAAATTCAATTCAAAGAAATATAGAAGCAATCGCCCGAAAATAGTATACATAAAAGGACATAGGAAAAATGTTTTATTGAGGGAAAATGATACAAAACAGTAAACATTGTATTACAATTAACATAATTTTTTTAATTTAATTGATTTTTAAACCAAGGTGAGTGAAATGCTTGTTAAGCAATAGGAACATTTTATTTGTAGATGATGAACCGTAAGTCAATGGCTTTTAGACAAGTGTTAAGTTTGAAGATAATGTATTGCTGATGACCACAGATTGCGTTTCTGAAATACAAAAAAAACTATTTATTATTTCATGTAAAGGCAGTGAGTATCGGTAATTTTAGAAAATTCTATTTTTGTTTCAAGAGTCTTTTGACGAAATAAAATGATAATTCTTGAATCAATTTTCTAGAATGTCTTCTTCATCATCTCACACGACACGTTCAATACGTTTCAACTAAACACATTTTGTGCTTGATTTTAGTAATGATGAAGCTTCAAGGCAATGCTCCATATGCTCTTTTTATTAAATATTCAGTTTTGACTTTCCCGTTTTTAACAAAACATTGAGGCCGGACTAGGAATTGTATGCAATATGGTACAATATGGTACACACAGCTTCGGGACGTTAACACCAGTCTGTGGTTTCCATGTAGCTAAAATGGTACAAATAGGTAATACACCAAATGTTTCAGGCTTATGTGGAATTATCGAGAATATATTTATATCTGTTTTCACTGTCTGACATTTTAATAACAATCATCTTCAGACATCTGTCTTGTGATGTTTGCAGGGAATAATTGGAAAACATCGTCGGTAATCAAGGCGTACTCGTTACGCGTACACTGTGCTCACTGATGAATTTAGCGATGTCAAGAATATTAGTAAATGGAATCAGTATCCTTGAGTTCCAACCATGTGGTAAAATATTAGTTAGCTAAATCAGTAAACCTTTTTTCTGACAATTTGATGAATATATTAAGTGGAATCAGAACCGGTTGGCTCAAACAATGTGATGAATATAGTAACACTTTCAGTAATCAAGGGTTCAAACGATGAGATGAATGTAGTAAGCGGAATCAGTATCCGTAAACGGAATGATTTGAAATCAGATTAAAATGGAAATACTAACACAAAATGATACTCATTGTCAATAACTTGCATTTTGCATTTAGTATATTATCTATTGTTCCGCACCGCACTGACCAAAGTAACTTTACACTTTATTTATTTTGATATTGTGTTGTCTGAACGGTTATTGGTAAGATGTTTTCACAGTATTAGCATTTTTTTCGTTAGCATTGACGATTATGCAATCGCTTTCGTGCATAATGGCATTAAGCGGTAGAAATATTTGTCTTGCTTTGCAAGTGCACAACAGAATATGCTTCATTTACAATGTCAACAAAGACTTTTTATGATAGCCTGCTAGCAGAGATAAAAAATATATATTTTACAAATAATTACACATATGATTATGACATGCCTTTCTAAAGCTCAGAGAAATCAGGGCTCTTGATATACTGTTTTGTCACACACTATAGGGATCCTTTCGAAAAGTGTAGTGGAGTTTACACCACCGTAAATTCTGGCGCACTATACGTCGATAAGCATGATCATCGTCCAAAAGAATTCTCGTTTATATTAATAATAGCAACAGAAAATGTTATTGAAACACCACCTTTTCGAAAAAAGAAGGTATAGAAACGGGCTCTGACTGTCTGTCCGTCCGTCCATACGTCATACGTTTCTAGTCCATTACTACTCATTCAGCCTTTCATCAAGGGATTTTGGAACAACTTATCATCAATATTATGCGCAACAATAGACCCCTATCGCTTAGGTCAAAGTGTATAATTCGTATCCGGACCATATCTTTTTCATCAATGCATAATTGTATAATTTATGTAAATTTCTTTTAGGCGGGGGAACGTTAAAACAACTCATTCATTCTAAGAAAGTACGAATTATCTGCTCGTTAAGGATCACGATTCCGATACGTTTCAAAGAATTTAATAGGTTTAAGTCAAGACTATTGACAGACGGACAAATAATAAAAGTCGAATAGATATATGTTCTCATAAGGCTTAGAATATCTCAGGATGAATAAGTCCAAAATGTCATATCATTTTTTCAAAGACAGATAGAGAGAGACGGACATACGGACAGAAGGCAGATATTCAGCCAGGTAGACAAATAGAAAAACATCTGGAAACAAAATGATCCCTCGGAAGCATTATTCACAACAAAAATTCATGAACATTGCAGACTCGGTTTGATGGAGTCTGTCCATGAGGGATAATGAATAAGTGCAACAGCACCGGATTGAGTGGTACTCAATTCTCAACACTTAATGGTGTTGGCATCAATGATCCCGAAGGACCAGAAAAATAAAAAAACACTGAAGTGAAGTACGGGGCAACTTTTTACAGCTGCCACACTGCACTTGACACCTGCTGTTGTGAAGTATAAAAATCAATCTTGAAACAAAGTGATCTATCGGAAGCATTAATCACAACAAAATAACATGAAAATTTCAGACTCGGTTTGATTGAGTCTGTCCATGAGGGATAAGGAATAAGTGCAATATCCCTCACGCCCCCTAGCAGCGACTTGAGTGGTACTCGGACGATAAACAAAAGACGGTCAGACGAAAAATAATTTGTTGTAAAACAAACAGAAAATCTGATTGCATCGAAACTTTTTATCTTGTCTTCATGTGTTTGTACTACAATAAAAACGCATTTTGCATTGTATCAGATAGTTAAGGACTCTATCCGACAAAAAACAACAGCCCCAGATACAGTGCCTCATCAAATTATGAAGCTCTACTCGATGATATACGTCGAATAGATATCTTCGAGGAGCTCTATACGACAATAACTTCGAACAGTGCACCTCTTTGTGCTCAAATCGAAAGGATCACTATTTCCTTTGACCTTTACTGATCTATTTGTATCAACTAAATAGAACAACAACAAAACCAAAATTCTGAATATATAGTATATATTGTACCGAGCACTTGGGTAAAGATTTTACAATCCATTACAATCCAACAAACATATATATAAACATATACCAGTATACTAGTAAATCTATTAATAAATGCATCCATCACTTTCATAAATGATACAGTTTCAATTCAAACAACTAATACCAATATATATAAAACCGTAAACATGTAAGCATTCGTATTGTTACTAGTAAACATATTTTCCCCGAACTTTTGTTTATCAACAAGTTAGATCCATGTTAAAAATTAATGCGACTATAAAGTATCGATACCCAAAGCTGAATGACTTTCAATTACAATTCATAATGCACAGTAACTCGTGCATACGTAATTGAACAAAACAACTTCTGATTGGTACATTCAAAAGATCTATCCAATCCAAAGGAAATTATTTACCGCCTAATTCGCTTCACTTAACCGGCGGAAAATATATATGGTATGACAGTGCTGCAAGCAGGTTCAACAGTTATTACTTTAGCTTCTCTAGACAGACTATTCATAACTTAATGCATAGGTTTAATACGGTTGTAATGACCTCTGAAATGCAATCCTATTGGCAACGTCTTCCAAACACACTCATACAACATTAGGTCATTTCTATGAGGCAATATTCTTTTAAATTGAAGGTCACAATGGTTAGCATTCAGGTGTATACAGTAAGTTCTATTTTTGTCCAAATAATGTGCTGTTAAAATTATCTTTTCAAGATTTTACATTTTAACCCTTGGCACTAACTGTTAAACAAATATGCATTTTGCTTATGTCTGCAGGGATAAAAACCCACACAACCTATTAGCAAGACATTTAATAATTGTTAAAATAAACATAACCGCAAAATGTGTATTCATCAATATTTGAAAAACAAACGAATGGAGAGTAAGGTTTTCATTTTGTATATTTCTAAGTCGACCTACCCGTATAACTAATGTAACGTGCACGGGCTAGCTTTTATATGTAAATTTTTCTTATGGCTACTTTGCCAGTTGATTGGTTACAAATGATTATAAAACGATTTATTCAAACTTTGGAATCAAGTTTAATTAACTGTTGTTTATAATAGTAACGTGCCTATATAGTTGATGTGCTTTACTTGAACTTTATATAAAATTAGGGTGACACTTTTTAGGCTATTTAATATATATATAAAAAAAATGGATATCGAGTTTTCAATACTTTAGTAATAACAATTACACCTAACGCAATGTTAAATTGATGCAATTGTTATACTTCGTAAATAGTGCAAGAATCCAAGTAATTAAACTAAAATATTATTTAATTATTTATGTGATGTTGACACTTTGGCAGCTGGGCAGAGACTGACTGTCCGCAGCTTTGAGCTCTATTTATACCCAATAATGTAGTTATATTTAATGATCGTTTACTGTAGTTGAAGAAATCAAGCATCCAAGAGATAATGGGTAGAATTTTGGTACGAATGGCATTAAGTTCGAACGATTTTATGGACGAATTGTTCTGATATTTTAGAAATAATAAAAATATGCCCGTTATATCAAATAATTGCTACGAATAAGTTGTTAAATCTAATCATTTAATTCTTATGTTTTTTTTCTTATTTATAAAGATTAAACTATACAACTTTAACACAAGATTACATATTTTTTAACAATTTAACTTATCGGCAATTATGTATAAAACCACTAAATATCATTATAGAGAATCTAGGCAGAATAGAACAATCGTCACACTTAAGTCTGAAGTCCTAGTTATTTTCAACTCTAAAATATATGAAACAAATTCTTTGACGTCAAAGTATGTAAACCGGTTGGGGATTGCTACATTGTCTGTGGCAAGCACTTCTTTGTTCTATGTTTCTTTACGCCGATCTTAAACATTTTGTCATATCTTTGTGGCCCGTCACATGCGGGGTTTAAGTAATAATTGTTTCGTTTTCAACAAATATATAGAATAGTCAGTATCTGACAGACGTTTAAGCTTCTGTTTCTGCCCTTTCTTATCAAAATGTCAAAAAGATTAGCATTAATTTATTTCACTTCACGTACAAAACTTGTCTTGACAGTACATTCCTCAGCTGAATGTGTTAAAATGTACAAAATCTAGTTCAATTCTACGCAGATGTTATACAACATGCTGTCTCTGAAATCATTTACTGTTATACCACTTTGTGGTTTTGTCCAAAAATAAAAATAAAACCTCTTGGTTATAAAAAAGCTTTTACATAAAACGAGACTGGCTGATTTAGTATGTAATTAATACCTGAGGATTTCATGCGGGCTTGATTTGG
This sequence comes from Ruditapes philippinarum, assembly GCF_026571515.1. Classification (NCBI taxonomy): domain Eukaryota; kingdom Metazoa; phylum Mollusca; class Bivalvia; order Venerida; family Veneridae; genus Ruditapes; species Ruditapes philippinarum. Next base: position 93,118 of record NW_026862430.1, on the reverse strand, counting down.
ATGTATTTTATTGACAGAAGTTCCTTTGAGATATTAAACAAGACTTTTTGCTGAACATTTCTTTTATTTATTGCATTTTATCCTCTCCGTAATTTTTATTTTTTGGTTATTTTTTAATCTAAATCTGGTGTGTTATGATAACTGCGAGTTTATACAAAAAGCATACGCATGTACTTACATGTTACTGTCACAATCGAGTTCTTGGCAAGTTCTGTATCACAACTCACATGTTTGCCACATCTCAGAATCAAGATGGCGCGATCATGATGACGTCCTCAAGCTAGAAATTTAGCTTTGAGTGTTTTTCTTCCAGCGTATGCCGAGTTCTTGAATACGTTTTCATGTATAGAGGATATATAGAAATTCTCATATTTGATAATTTTGTAAAAAGTGTCAACTACTATATTGGGCGATTTCTGGTTTTTCTAGTTTACACATAAATCCTCTTAAATCTTGTTTAAAATAAGGTGACTCAAAACATATATATCTTCTCTGTCTAAATGTGACGCTTACAAATGATTATGCAATAAAAAAAAGTTTTTTAGGCCCAACTGGGTAACCCTGTTTATTTCCCCGTGCTAGGTATCATGCCTTACATAATTTATCTGTCAGTAATCAAGTTATTGTAATATTATTGTGTCGTGTTTTACAATAAAGGCATACATTTATTATAATACCAATACTGTCGTTTTTATAAAAAAACGAATAGGAAAAGAAAGAAAGGTACAAAATGTATAAACATTAGCTGGCAATTGACCACAAGTAGGCGATATAAGGCCACCATGATCCTCTAGTTTTTATTTTATTTCTCTTAATACCAAATAATTGTAGGTAACAAGCTTTTCCTCTGAAAATGACTTTCATTTCTTAGAATATAAAAAGACAACATTTTATCCACATTGTGTTTATAGGCGTTAAAACATTGTTTGCCAATATCAAAAGCTATTGTTGTAAAGAAGGCCAAGTTGTTTATTATATATTTAAAAACCATTTTTTCCAATGTTTTCAGATAATATCTAGAGAGAAACGACAGACAATCTTTTATTATATTTTAAACGAGTTCTTCTGCGAAAATCCCTAAAGCTCATGTAAAGTTCTATATTCCAGACGAATTATATTTGTCTGTATGACTTCGAGCAATTTAGACGTTGTTCAATGTGACAAATTTCCAAGTTTTAATCAGGGACACTTTGATAAATCCAAAGGAATAGAATGTCGCGAAAGTCTCCTAAAGATAGACGACAGACAGTCTTTATTAGATTTAAGATGAGTTCTATCACTGAAATGATTAAGAATCCATTTAAAGTCTGTCCTCGAAACTAATTCAAATTGTTAACTCTACATAAAGCATTTTCAGCGAAACTTTATGATTAAACGAGACATGTTTTCAATTAAGTATCTGAGTGGAATGGATAAAACGAACGTTTTTTTAGATGAATATCGTATTTCTATCTATACTTACATCTTGAATTCCCTGATTTAGTTTATGCGAAGCAGGGAAGGAAAGTTATATCATTTTCCATCAGATGAAACCTTGAAGCATATACTTATTTGTAAAATCATGCCATTAAAATAGGACATTCTTTTATAAAACGTGTTTACACTCAAAACTAAAATAGGTCCATTGGTAGACTAAGATGAACTATACTAGATATTTTAATTGCATCAAATATAATCAAAAGTAAAGCAGTATATCCAATAACGTAATTAAAAAATGACAACATTCAATGTACATATATCGTAAATTTCCCTTACATTTTATTGTTTAAGAAAAAACAAGGAACCCAAAGAATTGTACTTTATATTTTAAGCTAAACAAAAATGCATGCATGAAATATTAAGAAAACACGGTCAACTCAACCAAATTTGTAAGAAATAGTAACGACAGAGAAAATGGTGAGTACACAATTAAATTTATTGTTTTTTTTGTGTTACAGATAACCCAACACTTACATTTTTCTGTATAAATAAGTTATTTGTTGACGGATTTTGTTCAATTTTGTACCATACAAAATTAAACATATCATACTTACTACTTAGAATTATATATTACAATTTATTGATAAGAAAATAGAGAAAATAACAAGACAAATATGCTACTGCGAAATGAAAAATCACAGAATGGCTGTAAATATCGTAATAAAATGAAAAGTCTCTGAATCGCACTTAATCAGTATGTTAACCAGTTCTAATACTTTGTATGTCCAAAGTTGAACAAAATCCGTTCACAGATAACCAATTTATACCGAATAATGTAAGTGTCGGGTTATATAAGTACGGAATGACGTTAGGGCCATCGCCTATGAATGTGTTGGTCTAAAACGCGATAGTCGATAGTACGATGGTGAAAACGCGAAATCACGAAACTACGATGGTGAAAACGCGAAAGCACGATGATGAAAACGCGATAGTACGATGATGAAATCGCGACAGTACGATACTACGATGATGAAAACGAGATAAACTATCGTGTTTTCACCATCGTACTGTCGCGTTTTCACCATCGTAGTTTCGTGATTTCGCGTTTTCATCATCGTACTGTCGAGTATAGCGTTTCAGATTAAACCATTCGTAGGCGATGGCCTTTAACGGCATTCCGGAATGCCGTTAGGGCCATCGCCTATGAATGTGTTAATCTGAAACGCGATAGTCGATAGTACGATGGTGAAAACACGAAATCACGAAACTACGATGGTGAAAACGCGATAGTACGATGATGAAAACGCGATAGTACGATGATGAAATCACGACAGTACGATGGTGAAAACGCGATAGTACGATGATGAAAACACGACAGTACGATGATGAAAACGCGATAGTACGATGGTGAAAACGCGATAGTACGATGGTGAAAACGCGATAGTACGATGGTGAAAACGCGATAGTACGATGATGAAAACACGACAGTACGATGATGAAAACGCGAAATCACGAAACTACGATGGTGAAAACGCGACAGTACGATGGTGAAAACACGATAGTTTATCGCGCTTTCATCATCGTAGTATTGTACTGTCGCGTTTTCATCATCGTACTTTCGCGTTTTCATCATCGTGCTTTCGCGTTTTCACCATCGTAGTTTCGTGATTTCGCGTTTTCACCATCGTACTATCGACTATCGCGTTTCAGATCAACACATTCATAGGCAATGGCCCTAACGGCATTCCGTAAGTGCTTCTGAGTGTAGTAAAATGTATGTGTTCGTCATATACAATATTTACATGCATCTTTTATTGTTTTATTGCAACAACTGTCTCCGATGGTCTTTCTGATTCAACTATATACAATGTTTTTATTACAATATTTATATAGATGTTTATCATAGGACTGAAAAAAAAAACTCCAATAAGGACCGAAAATCCTAAAACATCGAATTTTAAAAAATTATCATCGAGCAACTTTGGCGTTAAAAAAGGAAAAATACGAAAAAGGTAATAGAGAAACATCATCAGAAATTAAAAATCGATATCTAGTGTTGTGCTAATATTTGTTTTGATTTAGAAGGGTTTAAAGATCCTGTAACACAATTTTTTTAATAGTTTTATACTATAAATATGACGCGCAAATTAAGATTTACCAATATTGTAAGTTCACAAAAGCATTATTTATAAAGATATTACCGAATTTAACATTTCATGTAAATAAAGGGAGGTAATTAGAAATTTATTTTCTATAAAGTCTAAGTCAAATATTATGATACGAAATTAATGCATATATTTTAATGGTTACATTGAATGTTAACAAATATTTGCAGTACATGTTTTACATATTCTTCGATGTTTGAAAATTGTTTTATAACATAATTATAAACATAATATAACATTTCACCTAATTGTAGTAACAACCTGAAAACAGATCTTTAAACTATTTTGTCCAATAAAAATGATAAAATGGTATTCTGGTGAAACCGAGTGACGGAATAATATGTTGTTTTTTTTTTTTGCTCAGAAGTTATAGGTTTAAACCTTTATTATATGCTATTAAAATCTTGAAAAATATTTCCTCTCCCGTCATGTAAAAATGTTTATCTTAGTGTTGTCCCTTTACAGTGCACGTGTTTCATTTTTATCTTATTTTCATACCTTTTCAAAAACTCGATTCTACACATTCATTATTTTGTTCATGAAGCTTACTTCGAATATAGTGTACTGGTATTTATACTGTACTCAAAGCTCACTATAGTAAAGAATAAAAGGTAATGCAAAGAATGGACTGACCATACAATTGAGCAAATAAATAAAGATCTAAAAATGTTAAGCTTGGTATCAACAAAATGATTTGATGAAATACCTAAACCTCTTTGTTTTATGATTTAACTAGTGTAATGTAATCATTCTGTTTGATGTTTTTTTATGATTCTAAGAGGCCAATAATGGCGTGCTTTATTGCTTTAAGAAATGTATCTCTGTAGGTGAAGATGATATTTAAGTGTTTATACGTCACCATTAAGATTATTACAGGAATATAAGAAAGATAAATTGTCTAAGAATAGACCAGTGTTAAAATATGATTTCATATAAAAGGAAGCTGACCGCTGTTTTATTCGTTTATTGAATGAATTTGTTGAAATGTTCCTGTTATAATATTGGTCTTGTTACAATGTAAATGTTTTATATCACGTTCAAAGGCACAATGGTAATGTCTCCAAATATTATTATTTGGAAATTTTATTTCGGTCAGATTTTAATTCTATTTACTTTGCCTTTTGATAGTATGAAATAAAGTTCATTTGGGCAACATAACGGACAAATGTTTAAAGCAAAGTACAAGTTTATTCAACTAAATTATGTGATTGTGTGAATGTTGGATTTAGTTTATTTCACAAAAATGTTTATTTCAAATAATGAATGTACCAATACCAAACGATACCAAGAACACAATACAAAAAGCACGGTACGATAATTCATCCTGGCATGCATTTCGAGTATTTTGAAAATTTTATTTATTTTCTTATGTTTGGCTTATCAAATTTTATAATTAGCTTACTAATGATAATTGGAACAAAACATGAAAAAAATAACATCCCCTCACAAATTAAACATATTATAGGATTATACATAGTTAAAATCTTCATTATATTATAAACAGAAATAAAGTTTGCTTCCTTGTGCTAGCACATATCATTATTATTATTATTATTATTTGAAAGAACGTTTATTCAACAAGCGCTTTCAATGATTCACATATATAAACCTATTTGAACATAATGCGCTCGCAGTATATTGGAAAACACTACTGGACAGAAAGAAAATAATATAATCCAGTAAAAATTCCTAACTTAAAACATAACACTTTTTTTATTAAACATTGATGGTATTCCTACTTTATCTATAGCATAGTTAAATGTTAGCCTTTAAGGAAAAAAAACAACAACACTTTTTGTATAGGTACCTCACTAGAATGAGCGGGCACTACACTTTATCCTTTTTAAGTTATGGCAGAAAATTAAACCTGGACCGTCTTTTGGATTGGTTTTTTGCCCTACGCAGATCACAAAAGACTAAGTTAAAGTAAAATAATAAATAAATAAATAAATAAATAATCATTCCGACCTTCAATACTTTTTGCCAAATAAAGTAATTTTTTTCATGTTTTACTCTCGACATTTTCCGAAATAATCATTTTCTTATTATTTTATTGCCCAAAATTGTCAAAATAAAAACTGTTCAGTTGTTGAATTCTATCCCGATTCCTGACTTCTGTTATCGGTATTTCCTGATACATTTTGATATTTATAGAAATTTTCGTTGGTCACGTAGATTATTGATTAAATTGTTATAAAGGAAAAGATCCTTTCGTCACAATGCCCCTTTCAAAATCATTCAGAAAAATGTATAGGTCATGTTTATATCTAAATACAAAACTATATAAAAAGATTAATATCTAGTAGCAGTGTATAAAGCATGTGACTATATCTTTCATATTTAGACATGATGTTTTATGGGTTTATTCACTTTTCATTTTAGAGTTTCTTGATGTTTTTGATAGGACTTTCGCAGGAAAAAAACCGTCTCATTAAATTTCAATTTGCATAATCATGAACATTATCCTGTAATATGATAGGAATTCAGGATGCAATGTCCTCTTGTAAAACCATGCATTTGTAAGTTTGTACATTAACAAAGATCAATACAATGGGGCACAAGAAACGTAAGAAATTGGACACGTTGATCTATCCCATATAATTCTCTCAAAAAAGGATCATTTATATTTTTACGAGATTGATAATATTGACCTTCCAATTTAGTTTTATTTAATGATGCAACTAGGAAAGTCTTCAGCCAAATGAGCAAATGAAATATTCAATTTCATGTGGTAGATTGATTCTTTTCTGAATGATATGATTAAAGCTTTTAAAGTCTCCCATCCACATTAAATAGGCTGGTTGTCGAATATGTACATTAAATTCTATGGTTTGATAATTTTGCAGCATGTCCCATATGAAGGTCCCCACGACTTCTTCAACCAAGTGAAATTTGAATATCATCGTTTTGCTATAGGACAACTCCGTTTCTAGGAAAGGAAATCTTGAAATAACTGAAAATTTCTATCAATGTGGAAGCGAACAATTTGTGCTTTATCAAATAAAAAGAAAAATTTACTCTGAAGCATGCTAAATTTACTTTGAAAACAATCATTTGCAAAAGTATGTGCGTTTGTAAAAAATGCATTTTATTTTGTTCTACATTCTTGTAGAGTTCATTGAAATAAAACTATTTACACAATACCGTGTCTGGCACAGATGTAAAGAACTCTTATATTATTAGATCCGAAACGTATGTGGATGCACGTGTACTGCACTGATAAATAATTGTTTCGGTGGCGTAAAAGTGTTCTGGTAAATATGATGAAAACGATTGATAAATCAAGAAGTTTGAGATGTGCACAAATTGCTAATATGTTTGTAATTTTTCTCTTCTGTTATTGCAACTTACCGTTTTCCTGGATTTCGGCTTTCCTGGATAACTTATCAGTAATACCAAATATCTCTGCAAGTAGCGGGCTTTTGAACTACGTACGTGTAAAATAGCTGCGAAAAAATGAAACAACGCCATAACAACTGATAAAGCGAGGTCCCGAGGGGAATTTTCCGAATATTCCGATCCGAACCGCAAACATGTCAGATATTTCTTTCTTACATGTTCTACCATATTACATTATATTCTTAACTTTTTACCTTACTAAAACAATTGTCTATGGAAATTTATGTCATTACACCCGTAACTATTTTCTTATAACAGTCTATGAAAGTACAACTTTATTTATTACGGTCAAATTACGTCATCCTAAGCGTGTGTACAGCAGGCGAGTCTTCTGGCATCCCCGCCCCGATGCCAGCATGGGAAAAAACTAACGAAACGCCAGTCTGATATCAATAACACATCGTCTTTCCATCGAAGAAAATGTAAATAAAAATGATTTTCAACAAAGCCAGAAATTTAAAATTGATCCTAAAGTGTAAAGCTGATATAAGTGAATGTTTTATATACTTTTGTTTTTATTGACGACGCAAAATAAATCGTGTCATTCCGCAGTAAATCATGCGACTTATTCAAAATCATATAAAACTCGGCTTTATCGCAGTCGAACAAGAGGCCGGCAAACTGTAGATTAGGAATTGAGATTAAGATTTTAAAGGGGAAAAATTGATTAGATATATAAGAGTACATTTATGCCATTTACGACTCATGAGTATTAATTGTTTAAATATGGATCACATTTTAAAAAAATTCTTGTGCAGGATTTGATCTAGTTTAAGATAGTTGTATCCTTCTATTAGGTAAATAAAACTTGTAAAGATATATAGTGGTTCATTTTAAACAAAATTGAAAATGTCGAAAGATTGATAATTAAATAAATTTTAAAGCAAAATTTACCGTTAAGGTTTTGGACGGATTTTTGTAGTCAACTTAGGTCAATAATGTGAGATATGACATATGTGTAATATATCTGCTGATGTGAAACCATGACGCAAAGATGTGAAAAAAAAACAGTAAAAAAAGTAAAAATACATCCATGCAAAAAGCTTTACGACAAAGCGACTATTATGAAAAGCGAAATTCTAACAATGCAATAAAAACTAAAATAAGAAATGTAAAATATGCGAAAATGCAAAGATACGACAGAAAATTTAGAGGCAAAAACACATTTTAAGTTAGACATTGTCGTATCTTCGTGTGTTCTCATTTTTATGCGGCTAAAACACAAAAATCCGACAAGGCGTCACTCAGCCACCGTGGTTCAAACAAGGCCACGAAATCATACATATTTTATTTCAATTCAACTGGGCTACTTATCCCAGGATGACATAATAATATCAAATATACAGCATATTTTACCAGTATTAACAAATGTTCTCTGTACATTTCATGGTAATCCTACAGATTAGTAAATAACATAACGTGATTTTTTATTGCAATTTTTATGGGTTTTCCCAATATTAATGCCACGTTTAATAATTTATAACTACCTTACTTGCTTAGAATGGTGTAATATTACTGTAAACAATGATTTATGGGTCTTGAAATGAAGAAGTACACACAATTAACAAACATCCATTTCCGTTTTTGCTTTGAATATTCAAACCTGTTTTCTGTTGTTATTATTGGTGTTGGTATAGAATGAGGGCAGTTTACCATACGTACGTTGCACAGTGTCCTTAAAAAGGAAGATGTTATAAACAAATGACCATTAAACCATGTTTTAATGTTTCTTATCATAGAAAATTACAACATTGAAATTTTGTACATTCAATTGTCATTATTAATTTAACAATTTGTCCCCCACAAGTCGCAGCATTTGAACTTTGAGCATGTAAGAACTCAAAATATTATTTGTTTGCGATTTTATCATACCCTTTTCAACACGTTGTTTTGTCTATTGAAACTTCTCGGCGGTGAAATCTTTATGCGGTGCATATTCGACAGCTCGACACTTCGTACCAGAATACGACAATAAAAAAATAGACATCTTGTCGAATGCGGCATTTTAAAGGACAATTGATAGAAATGTATTTCTGTCAGTAAAATTAGCACGTCATAAATATGCGTGACCTAAACATGGGAAAGATAATAATATAATTTATCTTTCTGATTTAATAACCATGTCACTCAGTTTCTACAGATATTGAAGGTGTTAATTAGATTAGTTTGTATTATTAAACAAAGAATGTTATACGACATGTACGAAAAGATTCTGGTTTCTGGTGTGTGTCTTTTTTCCCACAATTTATGTGACCATCACATGTCAACAGCAGAGCATGTAAAATATAATTTGTAAACATAATCAACTGATCAATTATACGTTTTATTCACGTGAATTTTGACAATGTTATAAATTTTGTATTAATGAACATCATTGGAAGTGTCTTTCTTTTGACATATGTGCAAAAAAGAAATGTATTTTGCATATAAATCTTTTTTTACTTTTATCTCTGTGACGTGTTAAAAATTGTACATTCTTGAACAATCTTTGAAACTTGATATTGTATAACACGTACAACCATTGAAGTATTTAAAAGAATAGCTTGTGCACGTGTAGTTTATATTGTACGTAACAAGTGAGACAATAAATTATCTGCAATGTAAGGGAATTAAGTCAAGGCTTCACAAGCTTACAGAATATATTCTATTTCTTTTAAGATGTCTGATTACAGATATACAAGAGATATACAACTGTAATGTTCATGTCAGTGTAGTATTATTTTGATATCTGTTATTTATGTCAGTTACTGATGAGCTTATCATAGCAAGAAAAGAAATGACGTATTTTGAGGTTATTTCTTTTTTCTAAAACAAATTAATTAAATAAGAATTCTGTTACTCTTTATTGAAAGCAAACAATTCATGTACCTTCACAAATTATTTGAATTTTTTTTATTCTTAAATATCATGAAAAACTTACAAAGCATTTTAAACAAAAAAACTGTTATTTTTTTCTTATCTGAGATGCCTATAAATATTTTTGGTAAAATAATAATGATTTTTGACTAATCAACTGTTTTGCAATAACAAATACATGTATACAAGTAATTTTTTGGGAGGAGGAAAAAAGAGAGAGGATGGGGTCTTATCAACCAGAAACAGATGGCTGATTTATATGAATTCACTTCAAAATACCTAAACATTTTTCAAAAAAATAATGAGCCAGAAAGCAGACATTCAAAGATTGATGTTGGAATATTTCTATTGTTAATGAAAGTAATCAAGCGGTATGCTTTCTTGGATGTTTTCACTAAATATAAGATGTTTTCGTACTAAATTATTCGTTTGAAAAAACAAGCTAATGAAAGTGTGCAGCAGTTATTGCTCGTTGGAGTTGCGATGCGGTATGAAACTATTTTGATATAAAGGCAATGGTATTTGTTACACACTTCAATAGAAACAGATGGTTAGCCTGCAAGGAGAACATTTTTGAACCAGCTATCGAAGTGAAGTGATGCAAGGTCAAATCTCAACATATTAAACCGTTAGAATATCATATTATTGTTAACTTTTAGCACCAATACTAGCGTATGTGAATTCTGCACATGTTGTTTAATCTTATTAGTTTTGTATGACTTAAAAATCAAAGTAAGTAGAGAAATAAAGTTGCAGACTTTCATGTTTAACTTTATAACGGTTTTAAAATCTAGAGGTAGTTTATTTAAGCATTGTACAGCAAAAGATAAGAAATTAAAGTATCTAAAAAATGTTGGTTCAATTTTTTGTCATTGAAAGATTAATTTATGACGTTACGATTTCGCTATATTATTAGTGTCATTTAGCATCTTTGTCTGTCAGACCACTCTATGATAGTGTTTGATAATATAACTAAGTGTAGCTTGTTTTCAATTGATTTCGAAAACTTCGTATTTTTTGCTAAACAAAATTAATAACGAACTTACAAAGAATTTTTCCAGGTGAAGCACAGTGAAATTTTCTAGGGCGAAGCGAAATTTCTCCATGACATTGAGTCTAATAGTCATTTGTCTCCCACCGCTAAATCAGAAATCCTGAGATAAGTAGTCGGCTACTTGCGGAGAAGGTGATTACTGGCTTTATATTCAGGAAAGCTGACTTGGTGGTTTGACTGCCTAAATTTGACCATAATGTGGGACTTAATCGGTGTAAAAGCGAAAACACCTGTTTTTATGTGTATTTATAGGGAGTGGTACTTAGATAGGTTTACTTTTCAAGATGGAAGTTCTTATTCCCACAGAGAGTGTTTTGAGAAGGTAAAAGACAGGCTTAGATGAAATCTCATCCGCAATGTAATGTGTACTTAAGCGGTTTGACCCGTTATATTCGATGTTGCAATTACCTGAATTACTGAAGTACTTACTGTTAATAGAGTAAGACTTTACCACCAACAATGATAGATACTTTGGTTTCGGCAAATTATACTTACAAAGGTGAGAATTAATGTTTCTAAGATAACCACAGACAATATCAGACTTGATTAATTTACATTCTCAGCCTTTTCCAGAACAGGTATACTATAGTAAATTATTCAACAGCAGAAATGTTTGGATAATTTAGGATGTACTTTCACATATTAAATTATAGGGATTCTGTCATTGAATTGATCATTATGTTGTCAATGTAAATTCATAAATTAATTAATGTGAATGCAGCTGTCAATGTACATTCACAAAGTACGTAAATAGGCATTATATTATTATATATTAATAACAGGGATTCTATTCATGTTTTTCGCACATATTTTGAATTTCTTTTTGTTAAGTTTTAAATCTCATGAAAAAACGTTTACAACACTGTAAACGAAACATACATGTAGTTGATTTTCTTTCTTAATATTATACTAATAAATAGTTCTTGTATATTCATAATAATTGACTAAAATCCTGTTTTGCAATGGTAAAAATGTGTTGTCGGAAGAAAAACTAGAGGTGATGGGTTCTATCAAACAAGAAACAGATGGCTGGTTTATAATGAGACATTAACAAATTTCATGAACCAGAAAGCAGACATTCAAAGATTGATATTAGAACACTTTTTATTGTTAATGAAAATAATCAAGTGAAATTCTTTCTTGAATATTTGCACTGAATTTAATGTTTTGCACTATAGACTTTGTTTGAAATATTAAGCTAATCAAAGTATGGAAAATTTATTGAAATATGTTTACAACATGTTTCTCTTGCGCTTTGAAACATATTTCGAAAAAAGCAATGGAAATTATTATGATGGAATTTGTTGCACAGTTCAATTTAAAATGGCGATTGGGCTGCAAGAGGAACATTAAAGCAGCTTTAACGGGTCAAATCTATATATATACGTATATGTTAACTTGAAACAATAGTGCTAATATCGGTACCCAAGGCATAATTGAATAAATTTCGCATAAATAATACAGCAGAAATACAAGGTAAGGAAAGAAAGAAATTTGTAGAATTGGTGAAATGAACAAAAAAAAAACAAAAAAAAAAAACATGAAAAGAAAACACACATACAAAATAATTTGGACAAATTTCGCCCGAAAGTAGTATACATAACAGAGCACAGACAAAAAGTTTGTTGAAGGAAAAACTGTTTAAACGTTAAAGTTGTGAATGAATTTTGTGAAACCTACAAAGATATTTTTGAAGAAGTTTGAGATCTTTGCTGGCGTTACGCAAATGATACAAAACAGTAAACACCGTATTGCAATTAACATTAGTTTTTAAATTCAATTGATTTTAAACCAAGGTGAGTGAAGTGCTTGTTTAGCAATAGGAACGTTTTATTTGTAGATGATGAACCGTAAGTCAATGGCTTTTAGACAAGTGAAAAGTTTGAAGATAATGTATTGCTGATGACCACATACTGCCTATCTGAAATACAAAAAACCCTATTTCTTATTTCATGTAATGGCAGTGAGTATCGGTAATTTTAGAAAATTCTATTTTTGTTTCAAGAGTCTTTTGACGAAATAAAATGATAATTCTTGAATCAATTTGCTAGAATGTCTTCTTCATTTTCTCACATGACACGTTCAATACATTGAATTCAACTAAATGCATTTCGTGCTTGATTTTAGTAATGATGAAGCTTCAAGGCAATGCTCCATATGTTCTTTTTCTTAAATCTCCAGTATTGACTTTCCAGTTTTTAACAAAACATTGAGGTCGGGCTAGGAACTGTATGAAATCTGGTACAATTTTACAAAGTACTTTTTGAGTACACACAGCTTCGGGACGTTAAAATCAGTCTGTGGTTACCATGTAGATAAAATGGTAAAAATAGGTAATATCAAAGGTTTTAGGCTTATGTGGAATGATCAAAAATATATTTATATCTGTTTTCACTGTCTGACATGGACTTTATTTAATTAGAACCATCTTCAGACATCTGTCTTATGATGTTTGCAGGATAAAATTTAAAAACATCCTCGGTAACCTAGGCGTACTCGTTACGTGTACACTGCTCTCAGCCGTTAGTTTCGACAATGTGAAGAATGTTAGTAAGCGGAATCAGTATCCTTGAGTTCCAACGATGTGGTAAAAATATAAGTTAGCCAAATCAGTTACCTTTTTTTTTCTTGACGATTTGATGAATATAGTAAGTGGAATCAGAACTCCTTGGCTCAAATAATGTGATGAATATAGTAACAATTTCAGTAATTAAGGGTTCATACGATGTAATGAATGCAGAAGCGGAATCAATTTTCGTAAACGACGTGATTTGAAATTTAAAATGGACATACTAACTAAAATGATACTCATTGTCAATAACTTGCATATTGTATTTAGTATATAATCTATTGTTTCTATCCGCACTGCACTGACCTTTACACAAATTTTTTAAATTTAAAATTTTTTGTTTGTGGAACGTTCGTTGCATTGACGAATTTCTCCCTTCCCCCTTTATGGGTTAAAATTTTTCTTTTTTTGCAGGCTAAACGGGGTTTGGCCCCGATTCATTTCCAATTTAAACCGGCATTTTTAAAATTGTTGGAGAAAAAAACCTTTTTTTTAAAATTTTACACTTTGTAAGGGCCCGCCTTTTTGCTCATGAAAGGGGGACTTTTAAAATGTTGTGTCAAATAAAGGGGGGGGGCCTCCGAAAAATACATCTTTCTTTGATTTGAAGGCCCGGAAATTATGTTATTGTCCCCCTTTCCCAAAAAAAGGTTTTAAAAAAATGTCTCTGTCTGTTGCCCTTTAGTCCCGTGTCCGCCCTTTAATTTAAGCCTTATTAAAGGGGATTTTGGGAAGTAAACACGATTTTCCAATTGAAACCCAACCGCCCCAAAAGTAAAAACCCTGAGATAAAAGGTCAGCTTTCCCCTTGTGGGGTTTTTTTAAAATTTTGGGGCCCGGGTTCAATTAATTTTTGCCCCATCCGGATTGTTTTGTTTTTTTAAAATTTTCCCCCTTCGGGGGGAACGTTCTCTTTCTAAAATTTTGGGGTTATTGCTTTTAAGGAATCATAAAAAAATTACTTTAAGTCAGGACTAAAAACAGGGGGAAAAATATCCCCCAAATGATTATTTTTCTACAAGGCTAAAAAAAAAATCTAAAATGAATCCCCAAAAATGTATAAAATTTTTTTGCAAAAAGGGGAGGGTAGGGAGAAGAAAATGGAGAGAGGGAACAAAAGCATAATTTTCGGGCCAATAGCAAAAAAAAAGACGGAGGGTTAAACAGATTGGGGCCCCGGAAAGGACGGTAAACGGACAGAAAAGCAAAACAAAAATTTTGTTTTGAAAAACAAAAAAATTTTATTCCCAATTTGCTTTTAAAAATTTTGGGTATTTTTTCTTCTGTTTTTTTACTCAATAAAAAGCATTTTATTTTGTATCAGATAATGTTTTCTTTCCACAAGAGCCCCCGGGAAATTTTTGCCCGTTTTTGGGAAAAGGGGTGGGAAAGTCTTCTGGGCCCTTTCTATTTTTGGAAAACCTTCAAAACGTGCACTTTTGTGTAAAATTCGAAAGGACCCTTTTAGGGTTGCGGATGGGCGGGTTTTTTTTTTGGCCTTTTTTTTGCTGCTTAGATGACTTTCTAACAAAAGAAAAATTTTTAAAGGGTTTGGGTTAATTACCCCCAAAAGGGCACCCCAAAATTGGCAACGTTTCCCCAAACCCACAAAACAATTTACGTCTTTTTCTTTGAGGCGATATATTCGGAAATTGTTTTTAAAATTTTTAAACTAAAGGGTTTCCTTTGGGTTTTGCATTTTTTTGTAACAGTTAGTTCCTATTTTACTCCGAATTGATGTGCTGATAGTTTACGTTTGGATTTTTTCATTTTTAACCCTTCACTTAACTGTTTTTTAAATTATGCATTTTACTGATGTCTGCAATAGATAAATCTCTTCAAACCCATAAGCAAGACGTTAATTATTGCTTTTAAAGTAAAACATAATCACAAAATATGAAGTCATCAATATTAAAAAAAAAATGGAGAGAAAAGTTTTCATTTTGGGGTCATGTATATTTCTAAATCGAACTTTTCTCTTGTAATTATTCGAGTGAACATTTTTAAAGGTCCCTAGTTATGTTTTCAAAAACTCTAAAATTAATTTGACGTTCAAAAGTATGTAATCAGGCATTCTAAACCGGTTTGGGAATTGCTGGCCCAAGCACTTTTTTGTTGTTGTTTTTTTACGCCGATCTTAAACATATTTTTTCATTAAACTTTTTTGTGGCCCGTCACATGCGATGTTTAAGTAATTCATTTGGTTAGTTATCAACACTTTTTTAAAAAAAATTTATCAGTATCGATGGGATATATGTAGTTTTAGTTCTGCCTTTCCTATCAAAATGTCAAAGATTATCAGTTTTTATTTCACCCCAAAAAAAAACTTTTTTTAAGGGTTCCCCCCCTAAAAGACTATTCCGCACCCGAATTTTTAAAATGTCTAGGTTTTTTTCCCTGAAAGTTTTTCCACGCAAAATGTTTTAAAAACGGGCCCCAAAAATCTATTTAAAATCCCCAGTGTTTGAAAATTGCTGTTTAAAACCCCTTTACACTGTTTACTTTGGGTTTTTTGAAAAATTTTTAAAAAACCTTTTGGTTATTAAGGCTTTTGTTTAAAACGAACTTGGTTTTGTTCCCAGTATGAAATTAAAAACTTGGGTTTTATCCCGGGTTTGATTTGGGTGTATTTATTGAAAAAAATTTCCTTTGAGTTTTAAAGCAAAAAATTTTTGCCCCGAACTTTCTTTTTTGGGGAAAAATTTTTTTAAGGTCTTCAATATTTTTTATAGTTTTTTCCCTGCTTATTTTTTATTTTTTTTGGTTATTTTTTCTGATATTTGTGTTTCTTTGTTTAAAGGGCAAGAAACAAAAATTCATATTTTTGTTTTCTTTTAAAAAAAAGGGTTTTGTGGCAAGTCTGTACCCCCTTGTTTTTTAAAAATTCGGAAAAGGGTGGTGCGTCATTTTTTGATGTGCGTTGCTGGTTTTGGTTTTCGTTTTTTTTCACTTTTGGAAAAAATTTTTAACGTATTCAAGTTTTTTTTGTGTTTTTGGTATACGGGTTTTTGAAATTTTTTTTTATTTTTTTTGTTATTTCAAAAATTTCAACTACTAGTTTTGAAAATTTTTTTTAATTACCACAAAAAACCCCTTTTTAAAAATTTTTGTGTAAAATTACATGGCTCAAAACTTACATTTTCCTCCTGTCTTAAATGTGACGCTTACACATTATCTGGCAATTGACCACAAGTGGCCTATAATGTCACCATGACCCTCTTGTTTTCTATTTTACCAAACAGTTGTAGCCAACAAGCTATTTCTCTGGAAATGACTTTCATTTTTTAAGATATAAAAAGGCAACATTTTATTCACATCGTGTTTCAGGCGTTAAAAATAATGTTTGCAAATAACAAAAGCTGTTGTATAAAGATGGCCAAGATCTATATATATATATATATATATATATATATATACATATATATATATATATATATATATATATATATATATATATATATATATATATATATATATAATTGTGTGTGTGTGTTTCAGACGAATTTTATTTGTCTGTATGACTTCGAGCGATTTTAGACGTTCTTCAATTTGACAAATTTCCAATTTTCACTCGGGGACTCTTTTGTACAATCCAAATGTATAAAATGTTGCGAAAGTCTCCTAAAGATAAACGACAGACAGTCTATATTAGATTTAAGATGAGTTCTATCACTGAAAAAGATTAAGAATCCATTTAAAGACTGTCCTCGAGACTTGTTCAAATTGTTTACTCTAAATAAAGCATTTTCAGCGGAACTTTATGATTAAACAAGACATGTTTTCAATTAAGAATCTGAGTGGAATGGATAAAACGAACGTTTCATTTCGTTTGATGAATATTTCTAGCTATACTTATATCTTGAATTCCCTGATTTAGTTTATGCGAAGCAGAGGAGGAAAGTTATATCATTTTTCATCAGATGAAACCTTGAGGCATATATTTATTTGTACAAAATATATTTCATTTAAATGTTCTTATCTCTCGCACCTTGGACTACTGTCAAATTAAACAAAATAAGATTTTCAACGTCGTCAGTATAAAACACAGATCCATAAACACAATTCAGGATATTCCTTTAAAACATGTGTTTACCTCCAAAACTGAAATAGCACCATTCTAGACTAGTATGAACTATACTAGATATTGTTTCATTGCATCAAATACAATCAAAAGTAATGCGGTATATCCAATAATGTAAAGCCATTTAAAATTTGTACCATCTTCATCAGGATAATGACAACATTTATTGTTCGTATATCGTAACATTTCCTTGCATTTTATTGCTCAAGAAAAACCAAGGAACATAAAGACGTGTATTTTCTATCTTAAACTGAGTTAACTCCTCGTTATTGCATGAATGAAATATTAAGAAAAAATATGGTCAACTCAACGGAAACGTTAAAAATGTAAGAAATAGCAACTTCAGTGAAAAGCAAAGAACTTGTTTTGGTGAGTACACAATTACATTAACTGTTGTTTGTTTGTGAGCGTGACATAGTTAAATGTACGTGTTCGTCATATATAATTTTGCATGTATCTTTAATTGTTTTATTGCAACAAACTGTCTACGATGGTCTTTCTGATTCAGCTCATAGAAATAATAAATACTTTAAAGGAACTCTAATAAGTTCCAAAAATCCTTCAACATAAAAATAGAAAATCTTACATTGAGCAACTTTGGCGTTAAAACGGAAAAATATGAAAAAGACAATAAAGAAATATTATCAAAAATAAATTAAAAATCGATATTTAGTTTGGTGCTAAAATCTGCTTTGACTTAAAAGCGTTTAAACTCTTTTCAATTTTATGTTTTTTGTATAATAAGAATGATTGTTCTTGTGAAACCGAGTGACGGAATGATATGAAATTTTGTTCAAAAGTTACAGGTATAAACCTTCATTAAATGGTATCAAATCTCGAAAAATATTTCCTCTTACGTCATGTTGAAAAATTAATCTTACTGTTGTCCCTTTAAAAACACGTGTTTTTTTAACTTGTGTTCAGACATTTTCAAATACTCGACTCGAGTCTTTATCAATCATGTAAAAGTAAGCTACATATTTATTATTTTGAACATAAAGCTTACTTTAAATACACTGTACTGATATTTTTAACATTCTCAAGGCTCACTGTAGTAAGGGGAAATTGTATTGCAAAGAATGAACTGATCGTACAACCTTTACTTTCGCTCCTACAAACATTTATCGTTAATAATTGAGAATTAATAATGTATTTTCAGTTAACGAAAAATGTTAAACTTGGTATCAACAAAATGATTTGATCAAATACCAAAACCTCTTTGTTTTATGGTTTAACAAGTGTAATGATATCACCCTCTTTGATATATTTTATGATTCTAAGAGGGCAATAATGGCATGCTTTATTGCTTTTAGAAATGTATCCCAGTATGTGAAAATGATATTTAAATGTTTATACGTCACCATTAAGATTATTATAGAAATATAAGACAGATAAATTGTCTAAGAATAGACCAGTGTCAAAATATGATTTCATATAAAAAGGAAGCTGACCGCTGTTTTATTCGTTTATTGTATGAATTTGTGGAAATGTTCCTGTTTTAATGTGGGTTTTGTTACAGTGTAAACATTTTATCATGGTCAAAGGCACAATCGTAATGTTCTCCGAATATTAATAGGAAAGACAATAATTATGTTCATTTTATGAATGTAATTGCATTGCAATAACATGATCTAGTTCGTGAGAGACTTATAAATATCACCATTATCTTAAATTGTATTTGAGTATTTTGAAGCAGAGGTCCAATGGGAAGGTAGCATCAATTTGGAGTGTAAAGTAAATCTCTGAACATTGTTTTGGTTACAATTTTATTCAATTTACTCGCCTTTCGATCTAATAGTATTTGATATAATTAATTTATTAGATTCTTTTGGGCAACATAAAAATAAATGTTGAAGGAAATGATGAAATTTTATTTAATTAACATCCCCTCACAGAGTGGATTATACATAGTTAAAATCTTCCTAAAATAAAGTTTGCTTCCTTGTGCTGATCTAGAATTAAATAAAAAGACGACTCTGGAAAATTTCCTATTAAATAAATAAAGTTATCATCATCATCATCATCATCATCATTATTATTATTATTATTATTATTATTATTATTATTTGAGTGAACGTTTATTCAACAAGCGCTTTCAACGATTTATATATTTAAACCTATTTACACATAATACGCTCGCAGTATATTTGAATAAAGCACACGAGTATAATATAATCCAGTAAAAATTCTAACTTTACACATAACATTTTTTTTAAAGAAACATGGATGGTATTCCTAAAATTTAGTACTTACATTATGTATAGCGTAGTTAAATGTTAGCCTTTACTACCTAATTTTAGCTTCAATTTCTATGATAGATAGGTAGATAGATAGATTTATTTCGGCAACAAGTTAAACATGTTACATGATAAACAAACACAATATAGATTAAAACAATTACAAATAAATGAATAAATAAATAAATAATTTATTGAATAAATACTATATTATGTAAACCATGACATGTTCCCAAAACCAAGGATAACATAAATAAAGAGCAAGCTGGTCCTTAGCATTTGGTGGCATGACAAAGAGAGGTATTTCATAAAAGAAAAAAAATATCACTAATTAAAAGAAAAATCACATCAATGAAGGATTTCATTTATAATTATCACAATTTAAAATGTAAAGTAATGTAATTCATAAAAAGTCAGTATCACATTAAGAAATAATCATGTACATATTAAGAAAAGATTACATTAAAAAAAAATATCACAGTATGTTAGGAAAGAACATGCCATAGATTACGCTATTCAAAAATAGATAAAGATTTTAAAGTCTTAATAAAAATTTAAAACAAATTTCAAAAAATGAAACAGTAAACCTGAGCCGAAAAAAATTCAATAAAAAAATGAAAACATATAAAACACTAACATGCTACTTAAAAAGTGACTTTTGATGGCTACCTTAAAACGATGAAATTTGTTAATTTCAGTTATACAAGTTGGAAGACTTTTCCATAGTTTAGCACCAATAAAACTATAAGACTTTGACCCAGAACCTTTAACCTTAGGAAGACAATACCCTCCTTTTTAACTCAGTCTGGTGCAATAAGAATGCATAGATTCCTGAGAAACAAAACAATCACTTAAGTACTCTGGGGCCATTTGGTTTTTAACCTTAAAAACATGACATAACATAATGTGTTCAACTCTTTTACAAACTGGTAACCAATTAAGGGATTTAAAATGGGAAGGGCCAATATGAACTCTGGAATCAAGGTTTAGAACAAATCTCATCATTTTATTTTGTGTTGTCTGTAATTTATTTTTCAAGACCTGAGTTAAACCATTATACCAGACACAGCAGGCATAGTCAAAGTGGCACTGAATTAAGGAACTGACAAGCAGTTTTTTGGTATGCTGTGTAAGGAAGTCTTTCTTACGGTAAAGGAACTTTAACCTGGCGTTAGCCTTCTGAATTACTGAGTCTGCCATGTAACCAAAAGACAGGTACTGATCAATAGTAACCCCAAGATATTTGATGGATGTGGACGCTTCTATTGCAGTGCCGTTACAATTTATGTTTAATTTGGAATGTGACCTGAGTTTTTGTTCAGACCCAAACACAATGGACTCAGTTTTACCTAAGTGCAACGATATCTTATTATCAATTAACCATTGACTTACTGAGGACAAATCTTCAGATACAGAAAGATGTTACGGATAGTATCTGACATTTGAAAAACATTTTCAGATTAATCGTTTGGGATTCTATAATGTCTTTATAAGAAAATGGCAGGTGACATACACGGGGTCTGTACTCAAGGGCGAAGAAACTTTACTAAGTATGAACGATGAAGTACGATATTTAAAAAAAATAGATAAGTTTCTTTATTACTGACTCATGAATGAATTTAGTAATTTTTATTTGTTTTAATTTAAGCTCACACGATGTCAGATCAGCTCCGCATTCATTAATCCTTTTAAGAACATGAAATATAATTCATACAGTTCTGTAAACGACGCATTGTGTGGTGGTAAATATAGCTACTCCCAGCATGATTCAAGCAAGTTAAATGTTCCATAACATTTGCAGTATTAAAAGAGTCTTTTTAGGAAACTATAAACATACCTTCAGAGAGTTATTGTTCAATTAACCGGAAACAGGTGGTTCTTCTTTTACGTGAATATCGTATGCGTGATTGTGTACACTGTGGTGTATCAAACACATTAAGTTATCTTTCAACGTAAAAATAAATTACAATATCTATATTTGAAATAAGTAACACTCCTATTTTTTACTGAAAATGTTAATAGTATTGTTTATAAACAAACTGTAGCTTTTGATAAGTTAAACTTCAAATGATAAAGGCTTAATCTAAAGATGTTTGTGAAGTTGGCCTAAAGGTCGCTACCGATTATTTGATTTTCTTTTTTCAGTTCTTAATGTTACATGTGGATTGATCATTTTAATTGTTAAAGTGTATAACCCTCTCATTCTTGTAACTAACACATCTGTTGAATATTTTAGAAAGAAAATCCGTATTATCCCGGAAAGTCGAACAAAAAGGGCAAACATCTTATTAGTTTGTTATTATCATTCCCGACCGTCAGTTCTATTATTTACAGAGCGAGCTTATATTTAAACCATTTGATTGCAATACGAAAGTGAAACAAGTTAGGATGTATGCAGTCAAGTAAAGTACATTATTTTTATGTATACATATTTTACTTTCGTCCATTCCTAAAATTAAATATTTTTCTTATTATTTTATTGCCCCAAACTGTCGAAACAAAAACTGTTCATTTGTTGAATTCCATCCAAATTCCTGGCGCTATCGGGATTTCCTTCCACCTTTTATCGATTCAATATTTGAAAATGCAACAAATGTTTGATAATACTAAAACAACAGACTCCAATGAGGTTTATATATTTATGGTTTGTTATTGTTCAAAATGTCAAATCTAAAATAAGACCTTCTTATTTTTTTGTACGATGATATTACTCTATGTCTTAGATTACCTTCTTTTATATATTGTTATTAATAGAAATTTTTTTTTCGTATTAAAAATAAATTTTATTTCTTACTAGTGATTCAGATTATTTAATATTTGAGGGTGTATGTATGGTCAATGTTTTCGCTGTTCTACTGAGTTGAATTAGATGGTTTTATATTTCAAAAGATTTACTATTATAATGGTGATTGACCGAAATTGATAAATGAGAATGTTTATAATAATTAAAAATGACTTATATAATAAAAAGAGTGCCCGGCTTTGTAAAATTGGACGTTACAGATACAGTCCGAAGAATATTTGTAGAAAATTTCGTTTATCATGTAGATTATTGATTAAATTTTTATAAAGGATCCCTACGTCACAATGTCCCTTTCAAAATCATTCAGAAAAATGTATAAATCATTAGTATACCTAAATCCAAAAGTATATTAAAAGTTCACTATCTTTTAATCTAGTAGTAATGTTTAATGTGTATAAGTGAAGTGACTATATCTGTCATTTTTAGACAAAATGTTTTTATGGGGTTATTCGTTTTTCATTTAAGTTCTTCTTTATGTTTTTGATAGGACTTTTGCAAAAAGAATATTCTCATTAAATTCCAATTTGCATAATACAGTGAACATTATCCTGTAATTTGATTGGAATTTAGGATACAATGACCTCTTACCTTGACTTTGTAACGCAAGAAATAGGACACGGGCATTGTATCATCAAATCTATGCCAATAAATTCATTCAAGAAGGATCACTTACATTTTTGAATATTTTTATGACATTGAACTATCTTAACCTTCCAGTTTAGTATTTTTAATGTTGTAACAAGAAAAGTCTACAGTCAAATGAGCAATAAAATATTCAATTTCATGTGGTACATGGATTCTTTTCTGAATAATAAGATTAAAGCTTTTAAAGTCTGCCATCCACATTAAGTAGGCTGGTTGTCAAATTAAATTATATGGTTTGTTTGATAATTCTGTAAAACATAGCAGCGTGTCCCATATGAAGTTGTCTGAAAAAAGTAATCTTCGTCTTTTTCAGCCAAGTGAAGCTTGAATATATCATCGTTTTGCTATAGGACAACATCGTTTCAAGGAAATGAAATCTTGAAAAAAAACTGAAAATATCTGTCAATGTGGAAGCGAACAATTTGTGCTATATCAAATAAAAATAGAAAATTCACTCTGAAGCATGCTAAATTTACTTTGAAAACAATCATTTGCAAAGTATGTGCCTTCGTAAAAAAGACATTTTATTTTGTTTTACATTCTTGTATAGTTCATTGAAATAAACCTATTTACACAATACCGTGTCTGGCACAGATGCAAAGAACTCCTATATTATTAGATCCGAAATATATGTAGATGCACGTGCAGTGCGCCGATAAATTATTGTTTCAGTGGCTTAAAAGCGTTCTGGTAAATATGATGAAAACGATTGATAAATCAAGAAGTTTGAGATGTGCACAAATTGTTAATATATTTGTACTTTTACTCTTCTGTTATTGTAACTTACCGTTTAGATTGTTTTCTTTTGAGTGCCAGCATGGGTAAAACTAATGAAACGCCAGTCTGATATCAAGAAGAACTTGTCTTTCCATTTGAAAATGATGTAAATAAAAATGTTTTACAACAAAGCCTGAAATTCAAAATTGGTTCTGAAGTGTAAAGCTGATATACGTGAATGTTTTATGTATTTGTGTTTTAATTGAGGACGCAAAATAAATCGTGTCATTCCGCAGTAAATCATGCGACATATTAAAAATCATATAAGACTCGGCTGCTTCGTTGTCGAACGAGCGGCCGACAAACTGTAGATTAAGATTTTAAAGGGGAAAAATGATAAAATATATCAGTGTACATTAATGCCATTTACGACTCATGAGTATTAATTGTTTAAATATGGATCACATTTTTTTTTTAAATTATTGTACAGGATTTGATCTAGTTTAAGATAGTTGTATCCCTCTATGAGGTAAATAAAATTTGTTAAAACTTGTTAAAATAGTGGTTCATTTTAAACAAATGTGAAAATGTCGAAAAATTGATAATTAAATAAAAGCAAACTTTACCGTTAATGTTTTGGACGGATATCAGTTGTCAACTGCGGTCGATGTCATATGTGTAATATATCTGCTGATGTGTTACCGTGACGCATAGATGTGAAAAACAAGGAAAAAAGTAAAAATACATCCATGCAAAAAGTTTTACGACAAAGCAACTACATGTATAATGAAAAGCGAAATTCTAACAATGCGATAAAAACTAAAATCAGAAATGTAAAATATGCGAAAATGCAAAAATATGACAGATACATTAGAGGCAAAAACACATTTAAAATTAAATTTTATTTTTATCTACGTGTGTTTGCATTTTCGCTGCGAAAACACAAACATCCGACAAGGCGTTACTCAGCCACCATGGCACAAAATCATACAAATTTTATTTTAATCCAATTGGTCTACATAGCCCATGATGACACAATAACACCAAATATACAGCATATTTTACCAGTATTATAACAAAATTAGTCAAGAAATGTTCTCTGTACATGTTCTCTGTACATTTCGTGGTAATCCTACAGATTAGTAAATAACATAACGTGATTTTTTATTGCAATTTTTATGGGTTTTCCCAATATTAATGTCATGTTTAATGATCTATAACTACATAACTGCTTAGAATGGTGTAATAGTACTGTAAACAATGATTTATGGGCCTTCAAATGAAGGAGTATACACAATTAACAACAACAAGGCGCCTCTCCATTTCCGTTTTTGCTTTGAATATTCAAACCTGTTCTCTGTTGTTTTTAGTGTTGTTGGTATAAAATGAGGACAATTTTCTATAAGTACATTGTACAGTGTCCTTGAAACGGCAAGTGTCGATAGACAGATGCTATAATAAACAAATGACCATTAAATCATGTTTTTGTTGTATTTTATCTTAGAATATTTGAACGTTAAAATTTTGTACAGTCAATGTCATTATTAATTTAACAATTTGGCCCACAAGTCCAGTAATTGAACTTTGAGTATTTAAGAACTCAGCATACCCTCTTCACCACGTTGTTTTGTCTATTGAATATTCTCGGCTGTCATACTCGTGCGGTGAAGTCCTAATGCGGTGCATCAGAGACGTTAGATTATATGTCTCTAGGTGAATATTCGACATCTCGACACTTCATCGAAAAACACTAACATCAATAAAAAATAGACATCTTGTCGAATGCGACATTCTAAAGGACAATTGAAAGAAATGTATTTCTGTCAAATATTGCCCAATAGTCGAAAATGAAAGTACAAAATGTGTACCGGAAGTAACATATGTTTTACTTGATTGATAACGTTATCAAAATTTTGTCAACATTCATTGTAATCAATGAAATGTAATACCAACTGTTTACAGAAGATAAAATGCCGTCCAGTAAAATTAGCAAGTACTCAATATATTTTCATAAATAGGCGTGATTTAAACATAGATAATAAATAATACGAATTATTTATTTGATTTTATAACCATCACACTCAATTTATAACAATTAGGAATGCATGACACTATGAGAGGATTTTTTGAAGTGTTGATATATCAATATAAAGATGAGATGGCTTTCATAGGATACTATCAAGAAAAAGCGGATACTTGCACGTAAGATTTCTTACAACAAATAAGCTGACCGGTGATATATTTCTACAGTTTCTGATCATGGTCTGTACCGTTCGCTTTTCAGCTAGGACATATTTTGAAATTTGCCCTAAAATGGTATAGAATGGTTCTGTCAAGAGTAAAGACGGATAAGTTCATTAAATACTATTAAATATTATTAATAATATTTAATAAGATCTTTTTAATCCATGTTTGATATATATTTTAAAACACATAATTATTAGTAATGAAATGTTATGAAAGAAAGTTAACGAAATTTCATAATTAACATGCTCTAATGAAAGAGACGTAAAAAGTAAATTAATTAAAATGAAACAATGCTATTTTAACTCAATTGATAATTAAAGTAAGGATATTTGAGTTTCTTTTTCTAGCATTCATACATTTATCGCTAGCTTAACTAAATTGAAATGTTTAAGACCATAAAAATGCAACCTCTGACAGATCGGATTGAAAGTTGCATATTTTCTTTTCAGAACAAACTTGTCTTGCTTCGTCGGGCCCTTGTAGGTAATTCTCTTGTTGCCCTGTCTTCCTTTAGGACATTGAGTACTTTTGTTATGGTCATTGTGTTTACTTTTATATGTTTCTATAAGATCGTTTTGGTGTTTTACTTATCTAACCTTTTGTTACCATAACAACTGTTAGAATTTCACATGGCGGGGATTCATTTTATTTATACTGTCTCGTTTATAGGAACATGGTGGGGCTAAGAGTGAGGTTTGGTGCACCATTAACCGGTTTAAACTCCCCGGCAGTACTTGTGCTGCTGACCGTTTCAAGGCGGCGCCCCCTTGTGTTCCTCAGATGTATGTCTATGTTTTTTCATACTGTTTTGGTGACACTTTGCTTGTGTCCCTTGTTGTTTGTTTTCTTGTCTACGGTAAGTATCTTCCCCTTTGCCCCTAGTTTTTATTTCTTTAATTTTACCCCCCCCTTCCCCGGGTCTCCTGTCCCCTTCCCCTGTGCCCTTTGACTTTATGGGAATATTATTCAATCATTTATTTGTTTTCTTTAAATTCCTTATCAGTTACAAATTATTTCCTATTATTCAATCATTTATTTGTTTTCTTTGAATTCCTTATCAGTTACAAATAATAATTTTAGTGATTAACCTGTCCGTGCTCTGTCTTATGCCCTGTCCTGTTTTTGTTTGGGGTCCGCCTGGGCTCTTTGCCACTGGTTCTTGTTGCTGGGTCGTGTGGGCGTTGCGTTCATTGAACGCCGCCTTTCCTTGTTGATCTTGTTTATAATATATTTTATTGTTTCCCTCCACCAAACATGTCTTTTGACATTTATTTTAATGATATAAAGATACATGTACATTAAAAATTATATAAATATATAAAATAAATATATAAAATATATAGAAATATATTTTTTAAATTTTTCTTATAAAAATTATCATAACATTAAAATTATATTGTTTCCATAATATTACAGTTCATTCTTGAAAGAATTGTAACATAAAATGTCCCTGTTATGTGACACACATAACTTGTCGTAAACAGAATAAAATGGTGTTGGTTGTATTCATTAAGCAATGATTAAATCACAATCTCCATTCTCTTTTTAGGCAATGTACTACCATATTTCTTTTTCACAGGCATCTTTGAAAGTAGTATTTATTAGCAGATACATAGCTTTATACACTTTAACTGACGTGTCTTATGTGTCACTGATGTAACTGATATATAATTCCTAAAATAACAAATGTTTCGAAAAGCATTATGTTCTGTCAGCAACGATGGGAATGTTTTTGTTTTAACAATTCTCTGATATTTAGTCTATAGTATTCTCTGTTTTTAGGAAAACGTAAGAGATTTGTTCGAGACAAACGAAATAAATCTTTTGTAAACGACATTTACTTGTACATGATGTGTTTTCGTCTTAGAATCTTGGAAATAAGGTCGATGTCCTATAAAAATTTGAAGGTCTCTGCCATCACAATAATGGTATTTGTCTACTCGCTTTTATTTAAATGAATGATTTCTTTCACTTTTGCGGCGTTTACATTTGCGATCGCACGCTTAGTTCTGTCTGATTTTGGTGCATTTTCAACAGACTGAAGGCCGGGATCAAATTTCGTTTTTTACCTTCGAACAGCAAAGCATTACTTTAAACAACCTTAATTTTTCTGAAAATATTTTTCAAAGAACAACCAAGTAACGTGTGAGTTTTTGTATAAGCCCGTATTTCTTTTGTCTCATATATGGTTTTGCCAATTATTTTCATATACAGCAGTCAATGACTGTGTGTATTCAAATCACAAATTCGCTACACATTGAGAAATGTATTCGGTACATGTATATTCCAAGAATTCTCGAAATTTCGACGTGAATATCGAGCTACAGCGCAATATAACAACTCGCTTTTGGGTGAACCGTAGTTTGTGGTCAAGACCCAAAGTATAAATTCCAAAGGATACATTTCACATCGCACTTTGGGGTTAAAATAGAAAAAATGAACCCCAAGTTTATGCTACATATCAACGCACTTTGGGTCCCAAAGTTCGAAAGGTGACAACTGTGTTCTGCTGAAATACTGTCTATTGACATATTTTCGATCAGCAACCTTGAAATATTTTATGGAGTTTAAGATTACGGTCGATACTTAGCTACATTACTGTGTAATCAAATAATTTTACTAAGTGCCATTTAAATTCTGATTTAGCAGTAATTAAAAAGTGTTTATTGCTTAATAAATGTAAGTGATATATGTTTTATGAATTTTACCATAAAAACTATGACTTTATCACAAACTACTTAAATTGTAAATGTATTCCTAAAATAACAAATGTTTCGAAAAGCATTATGTTCTGTCAGCCATTTATATGATATGTCTTTGTGCCATATTGAACCACAAATTTAAATTTGATAGGAATGTAATAAAATGCATTAAATATCATCTCATTGCATCTTATTTTCAAACATTTCAATTTCTATATAAAATCTTGTAACAGGTAAGTTAGAAGTAACATCCATCAGAGTAAAGTTGCGTGAGGGCTTTGAATTCATTTTTAGCCTTATTTTACAATTTTCGATTTTTCTAAATATCTTGACCATATGACATCGTTCATTTAAACGTACACAAACTCTTTAAATTTGAGAAGAAAATATTGTTTGTAAAGCAATTTACATCTACGGAAAGACAACGATCACTCGATCAGTGCCTTTAAGTAAATATATTTCCGTAACTATCTTGGAAAAAAGCTGTTGTTTTGAAATCTTTATGATTTTTATGTTTTGTCAGGTATCAAACATGTTATTTCATTAAAATTACGAAAAATTCAAATAGTAAATCTAAAGTATTCTACATTATACATAAATATGTCCGCAATTAATTTGTGGCCACAAACATTGACCTCAAAGCGCGTTGTTACAGCACAATGAGCAATTCGTTTCGAACAGCTCTTTTAAATGACAAGAAATGTCTTCAGAACATTAAAAGCCGTTTAAATTGTTTTATATCTTTCACGTGTATTTATATAAATTACAAATATTTTCAGCAACGTTTTATCTATTTAAGATATTAAGTTCACTCAAAGAATTGAAATTATACCAAAATCAACATTGTTTGTTATACTTTAATTATTTTCTTTACTTTACGGCGCGTGCATCTTAGCTTTGATATCACATTTGTGCATAAAGTTGTTAGTTTGGAAAATGATTATATTTTCATTTGATATCATGTTCTTTCACTTTTTCATAATTTCTTAACTATGTTAGAGTAGTAATGATTTTGTACTTCGGAAAAGTCGGTCAAGTCGATTTTCATTTCCACAGAAAGTTTTATAACAAAAGTACAAAGACGTAATGTTTTATGTCGATTTTTATTTGCATATATTTTAGCTTTGGAGAATATTTATAACTTTCTGAGAGTATTTATGTCATATTTATTTGTTTGAAACAGTGTAAAGTTACCGTTAATAATCTTCTAATACCTTTGAATGAAATAATAGACACACGATTTTCCATTTCCGTTTAACTGCTGGATACATTTGTAACGACGGAAGAACATAAAAAGAAGATGCATTAACTTATATTTCTTGTATTATTGTTTTATAAAAATGTTTTCCACAGAAGGTAATAAATTATATTTGGAAACAGTCTTATTGTGCTCAAAAATACCAAACAATTTATTAGTCATATAAACATTTCTTTTCGATGTACTGATGCCTTAAGTATTACAGTTGAAACTACATGTATTTGCTGTTGTTACGTTCGTACCACCATTTCTGTTTGTGTCTGATTAACCGCAGCGTCCATTTTACAAATTTTTTTTCTAGATACATGTATTCACTCAATCTTATTTACAACTATAAAGTTAAGAAATCCATTGTTATTTTTTAACACTATTCAAGGTTAGGTCGCACAGTATTTTTACAGTTGTACAGGTAGTTTTAGACCCCCACAAAGGTACCAATATGCACCCAGGTAAAATACCAAAATTTAAAATCAGAAGCCTTCTTTGCAAAAGACCGGTAGGGACTGACATTTCAACTTCATGAATTCCCGATTTCATCTTCATCGTGAATTCACGAGGATAAAGTTGTAAATTCACGAGAATGAGATCGGGAATAATGAATATAAAATGTCCTCATCGGTCTTTCGTACTCCTGACTCTGATTAATTGTGTTTCAATCTTCTGTATGTAGATGATGGTTCAGTTTAGTGTAGGTTCATATGAACATCCATATCACCAATATTGGAAGAAGTAAACCTGCGATGAGTTCAGTCAAACGGTAGAAATATGATTTCCAACACCATCTTTTATTCACTTAGTTTTGAGCCATTTACGAATTTTGATGGGTTTAGAAGTGCACATGCTGTTGCGATGTGTTCACGATTATTGCTTAGATAGACTACCAAGTACCTACCAAAATGACGTTGAGTTGTTTTTACGGAAACAATACCAATCCTTTGGCAATCGTAGGAAAATATTCGAAAAGAATGAACCAGAGTTGGAATCACAAGCACACTGTCACCTTTTGCTAACAATTTTCGGATTTACGAATAACCATAGGTGGTCTTCAATTTCAAGTGGAGTTTTTGATCACTAGATTAAACGTCAAGGCATTTTTTTATCGAACTTGTATTGGTAAGTTGAATATTTTCCCAACTTCATCAAGAAACAATGACATATCATCTTTTTACAACAACGAAATGACTTGACTCTGTAAACTGTGTGAAAATGATTGAATGGGCAAACCTTTTAGATTGTTTTTTTTTCTGACTGGGGACATTTATGTTGAACAAACATGTTGTTCTTTATACAAAAGTTTCTGTCATAACAGGCCTTTAAATCTTCATGTATATAATATTTACAATGTTCTGTCAACAAAGAAATACAAAGCATTTTTTTTGGCTTTCTACACTTTCAATGCTTATTGGAACTTACAATATTGACAAATCTTAATTTGAGCATCATATTTATGAAATAAAACCATGAAAAAAATGTGTTACAGGATCTTTAAGTCTTTTCATCTGACGTATGTCTATTTTATTTTATCTTTTAAACAATTTATGTTGTTTTGTTTCTATTTCACATTTTTAATAAGCACAGTTGTTGTCGTATAGGTCAACCATAGCTCCATGACATAGAAAAGGGGAAATTTCTGCCTGTCTGGTCGGGTTGTTATTGATGTTCTAGTAATCAGAAATGCTCTAGGGATATAGATATACAATCTGCGGCTTTATTAATTAAATGTTTGGTAGTAATTATAGAGTATAATAATTTCTTAGAACAGACGGCTCCAGGGTTAATCAAGTTCATCCACATATAACAAGATGGCTTTTGTCTCATTAAATATAACAGGTTCGTGAGTTATAAATAAATAGATGCAACAGATGGTAGACGAAATATTTTTCTAAGCTTAGTTTTAAAATATGTGAACCAGTTTTGGCAAATCATTGTTAGTGTTAACATTCATTTGATATTACTCGTTTTTCTCCTATATCCCATAAAAAACAGGCGCTCTTCGGGCATGGAAGGTGGGGTATTTGTTTAACATACACTCGCATGGGTGTATTTAAATATCGATATGAAATCTCTCAAACAGTTCTTAATTAATTTAAACAAGTGATAAACACCGTAGTAATTGCCCTCCTATACGTGTCTGCTTCTTGAAGAGAAAATAAAGTTTTAGTGACTGAATGCTTACGCCTTTTGATAATAGAAATTTTAACCACCAACAGCGATATAAAATACACTTATGCTTCAATGAACAACATAGGTAATAAATAATTTATGTTTCTAAAATAAACACAGACATGAAATATCCTTTCCAACTTTTTAACAGACTTTCCCAGACTTTTTCATGAGGTTGTTTGGTGCGTATGAAAATGTTTGTTAACAATAATTAATTGGCTTCTTATGTGTAATTTCACTTTTTTTACAAACGATTTAAAAGCAACAACAACAGCAACAAAACATTCCCCCCAAAAAACAACAAAAAACAAAGTTTGTCACAAGGTTATGTAGTACTCTTGTATCAAACACACATTGTTTGCTATTACAACAAGCAATTATCATAGTATTGCAAGCAATCCATAAGTCCCCTACCGGTTAGAACCCCATCAACATTCTGATGGGCCATTGGCCATTCACTAGTGTTTCAATTTTTCTCTATTTTAAGTAAATTTGTTGGAAAAGTTCTTTAAAAGTGATCACAGGAAACAGTTTTTATGAAAAGACAGACAGACGGACTGAAGGACACTCTAAAGTTAATATTTGAAACATCCCTGTTACCAAAATATAACATTTTAAAAGCAAAATTCTTAAAGAGGAGATATCTCTTGAATTAAAGATGCAATTTCATAAAAATTTTCAGCTCTTTTTGACTAATCACAAATATTGTTATATTTGCCATGTTTTAAGCCTATTTGTTGCCAAGGCAACTGATATTTTTTCAAAATAGGAAGAACAGATAAGACATGCATAATCTCAAAACTGCTATCTACCCATATGTCAAGTTTCATAAAAATATTTCCAGTACTTTTTGAGTTTTCACTGGATTCAGTTTATGTGTAAAATTTGCCATATTTTCAGTCTATGTGTTGCCATAGCAACCAGAATTTTCATCATAGGAAGAAAAGAAAAAGACGTGCATAATCTCAAGACTGCCATCTACTCATATGTCAAGTGTCATAAAAATATTTCCAGTACTTTTTGCGTTATCGCGGGATCCAGTTTATGTGTAAAAATTTGCCATATTTTCAGCCTATCTGTTGCCATAGCAACCAGAATTTTCAACATAGGAAGTAAAGAAAAAGACGTGCATAATCTCCATACTGCCATCTATCCATATACCAAGTTTCATAAAAATATTTTCAGTACTTTTCAAGTTATCGCGGGATCCAGTTTTGTGGACGGACGGACTGACGGACTGACAGACAGACGGACGGACAGACGGACAGACAGACGGAGGGTAAACCTAAAGTCCCCTCCGGTAAACCGGTAGGGGACTAATTAGCGTTTTCGATACGAACAAACTAATTAAAAGTTCTTCTATTAAACTTTGATTGTTCAGCACGACATAATTGTTGTGTTTGCTTCCTTTTGAATATTTATATTGACCATGAATAATCCCATTATTCCTACTTGAATAATGTTGAATTACTAATTACTTAATATATTTGCCTGTACATGTTTGCCTGTATATCTAAATTTCTTTTATCGTCTTTCTGTGACTTTAAGCCCTTTGACAGAACTAAACTCATATATGCTTTACAAGTTGCCTCGCCAGTCTTTATGCAATATTATTGAATACAATTGATCAATTACATATGACATTTTATATAATAATTTCCAAGGAAATGTCCCATATACTTTCGTGCTCCGCTCTGCTTTTAACATTTTCGATATTGATTAATTACTTTAACTTAAACAAGGGATTGCTTTAGACGCATAGAATTAAAATGAACTAAAAGTCTTAGAGTTATTTCAGGGAATGTTAAATTTACAAAATAAGCATGCTGGAATAAAATTTATTACTTGTCTAAAATCTAGTTTAAGTGACACAATACTGAGTACATAATGTTGGCAGACGATTGGTTTTATATTGGCTTCAAAAGCAGTTTGTGGCTGGGTCATATGGGGGTTGCATTCATTGAACGCCGCCTTTCCTTGTTGATCTTGTTTTTCATATTATATTCCATACAAATCAGATACATGTAACACATCAAATAATACCTACCTCGTACGAGTATTTACAAAATGTATAAACCTCTTCAACGGGGCTACTGTCATAAAGAATGTTTCAGAATCTTTGTCAATGTACATAGGACGAACTGCAACAAACTGCAACAAAGGAAGATAATATAATTAGTGCTGCAAATCAGCCTATTTTACTAGCCTATTTAGAGGGGTAAGTGGTCTATGTCAGCCAACAGCAAGTTTCATATACCAAAATGTTCGTCTGGATCTGTAGTTTCTGGAATGGATATTCATTTGGCCCAACCCCGATGCGAAGCTAAGATATCCAAGATGGCGTCAAAGATGGCCGCCAAATCCCTAAATATTCTAGTATATTTACGTTGGCTTATTTCCTTTTTCAGTTTTGTAAATCAATTGAAATTTTGCATAAAATTTCTTATTTTCAACTTACTCATGCTATTAATTTTGACTTTATTGATTTTTTTCTAGTTTTCATCGCCTAATTTAAACGAAAGAAGAAAAAATATGTTGCAAACTGGGTGTGATTTCTGAATATGTGTAACTTATTAGTTTTATTCTTGTTTAAACTGAATAACATTCATGATTTCGTTTAGTACAGCTTTAAAACTATATCTACACATATTTAGAATAAGTAAGAATAAGCGAACTATACCATAAATGTGTTTTATTGATTTAAATTCATATACAAAGTGGGTGGGGTATTACGAACGGGGAGTCAACTTTAAATTAAATACTTTTTAGTTTTATATTATAATAGTGATATTAAAAAGATTAACACTTTTATTTAATTGGTTAGTGATGAGACATCTTACCTTTCATAGAAAATGCCCTGCATGTGTGTCTAAATGTTGATATATCTCTTTTATTTGTTTTATGCACACAATAAGGAACTAATTTACTGACCTGCAATTCGGTATTTGCGTTGACCTTGTGCTTGCCTTTTGTTAAGGATTTGTTTGCAAGTTTGTTTCTCCTTAGCCATAAACATTCATTGTTAGTCTTCAAATGTGATTTTGATTATACTTGCAGGTCACTGTTCAAGACCCATAAGCTAAGCATTTATTAGGAAATAATAATATCTATTTATTAACTTACAGAATTTTTCGGACAAGATTAATCTCCACAACCATCATTATTGTAGATTACTTCCCTTTATCATGTTTTTATTTCAAGGAGTTATACTACTTTATGAATAAGAATTTCTTTATTATGCAGGCTGTTGATTTTAAATAATCGAGCGTGCTGTCTGACATGCAGCTCTTGTTTTAAGGCATTGGTTTAACATATGATAATCTACAATTGAACCACATATTGAGTTTTGTCATTTTTGATGACGGATATAATATATACATTAAAATGTAAAATGTAATTTGCTAGAACCTTTAAAATGGGTAGGTTATTCAGTTTACAGTAAGAGACTTTTCTGCTAGACTGGATCTGAAGTATGAATAAAATATTATATAAATATAAATATATATATTGAGCGAATTGAAAATATATATACTTTTCTTTTTAGCTTTTCGACGATTAAGGACAACTATCCTAGTCGCCCGAGCGTCGGCGTCGGCGTTAAAGTTTGCGTACCATCTCAAAGTCAATTGACATATGACATCGCTTGTTTACCATCATGCCATCCACTTAAACACTTTAGGAGGTCTATCAAGCATTTTGACAGAATTATGCCCCTTTTTTCAACTTTGAATTTACAGTACCACCTCAGATAATTTCAAAATCCCACCGACATATCGCTTTGAGACCTTGCACACTTGTTCACCACCATAATCTCAACCTGTGTACAGATCGAGGAGGTCACTGTATCAAGCTTTTCTACAATATTATATTATATTTTTTTACTATCAAGCACTGAGAATAGTCGAGCACGCTGTCCTACTGACAGCTCCTGTGTATGATTTTGAGCATTTTGTTTCAAGTTTGTTGTTAACTCTGCAACATTTTTCAATTATGTTGTGTTGGACTTTCCCTATTTTATCGTCACATCAGCGTTGTTTGTGCCGTGTGGAGGCTGTAAAAAGTAGCCCCGTACATTTAATCAGAGATGATATATTTCCGATCCTTAAACATAATTGTTGTGCTTGTGGTAATTTAGTTATTTCTATTTGGCTTTTTTCTTGTTGGGTGGTTCCAGTATTCCTCACTTGAACAATGTTGAATCACCCTTAGGATATGTGGCCTGCTTTTAAAATTTGTCTTTTGACGTATTATCTGTGATACGCAGGCTTCATAACCTGTGATCCCCTTTCAAAATTCCATTTTATTTAGTTACGCCCATTGTTTTCTCGTTTAGGGCACAAGCATTTTCTTACTTGGGGACGATTATGCCGCTTATCATGGAGTGGCACTAACGTGTCACATTGAATGTTCCATGATAACCGCCATATGAACACATCTGCGGATGTTTCAAAATTCAAAAGTTTATCAATTTATTATAAATGTTGAATTCTGCTTAAGCCGGTGCTAGGGGGCGTGGACGGTAGTTTGCACTTTACAGTACCGTCCATGAACAGGCTCAATCAAACCAAGCCTGCAACATTCTTAATTATGTTGTGTTGGACTTTCTCTAGGGATTCTTGTTTTTCTCTATTTCATGGAAGGAATTAAGAAGAGCTTTCGCTTGGACGAAAATAGCTAATCTTTTCCCTGGCGGGTACTTGATAGTAATACTATGTGCTAGGGGGCGTAGAGTAACATGCACTTTCCAGTACCGTCCATGAACAGGCTCAATCAAACCGAGTCTGCAACAGCAGGTTAGCAGTGTTATATTAATAGATCATTCGGGATGGTTATGTTTTGTGTCGGTAGTTTTCAATCCGGATCACAGCAGTAACCACATTAAATTTACCACAGCACAGTTCAGCCACCGATTCGTTCCTGGACGAAACTAAAGCAGTTTACCAGCCAGTTCTAGTTGCCCTCACTTTCGCAAGGAACTGAAACTTCTGTACATAGCAGAGCAGTGGTACAGTGCGAATAACCGTACAAACTATTTCATGATCAATCACAACGAAAATGACCTGCCCCGTCCGGGAATCAAACACGGGTTGCCCGATTTACAGTCCAACGCTCTACCTATTGAGCTAACCGGACGACTTGGTCTTTCGGGATCATTGACTGCAAAACTTATATATATAGTTGAGGATGGGATACTACTTAGTCGGTACTAAGAGACGTGAGATATGGTCTCTCATGAACAGACCCCATCAAACTGAGTCTGAATTATCAACTTTGCCATGTTTAATTGCTCTCAAAGGCTCTTCTCTTTTCCTGATTTTTACAATCATAATGTCAATGACATGTTAGTTTACTTTATTTACATTTATATTGTTACTAGAGGGATTTATGTTAAGTCTCTCTACTATTTCACAACCGGAAGCTATACGTTGCATTAAATAGCACTTACCGCTACCTGGATGATATCCTTAACATGAATAATCAAATTTGATCAAGTGAAATCTTAAAAATATCATAGTGAACGTAAAATGAATAAAACAAACTCTTAATATTTTCAAATTTAAACATTTCTATCACTAACAATAAGATAGTAACTAAAATCTATGATAATTGGTTTTTTTTAAATAACGTTGTTTAACTGTTCACATGTACTTCATGCAACATCATATTGGGTATATATATTTTTAAGTTAATTAGATTTGCCTGGGCCTGCTGTCGTGTGGATGATTCTAATGAACGCAATTTATTTATTACTGGCAAACTTCTTTTAAGCCGGTGCTATGGGGCGTGAGGGATGTTGCACGTACAAATTATCCCTCATGTACAGACTCAATCAAACCGTGTCTGCAATTTTCTTGTAATTTTGTTGTGATTAATGCTTCCGAGGGATCACTTGTTTCCAGAATTTTATACTTTACAACAGCAGGTGTCAAGTGCCGTGTGGCAGCTGTAAAAAGTTGCCCCGTACTTCACTTAAGTGTTGTTATATTCTCTGGTCCTTCGGGATCATTGATGCCAGCACTGTTAAGTGTTGAGAATTGAGTACCGCTCAAGCCGGTGCTAGGGGGCGTGAGGGATGTTGCACGTATTCATTATCCCTCATGTACAGACTCAATCAAACCGAGTCTGCAATTCTCTTGTAATTTTGTTGTGATTAATGCTTCCGAGGGATCACTTGTTTCGAGAATTTTTTAATTCTTTAACAAGGCTATCGCTATCATAAATTACGTAAATATTTTACAAAGTCCTGTCGTCATATAGGAACATACCGGTAGTGGTAATTGCAAGTTACCTACCATCCACACCCTCTAGCACTGGCTTAAAACCCCAGTCACACTAGAGCTTACGATTACTTGCTACCACCGGTGACTTGTAAAACTGACGATCATCAGCGATTGTCTGCGACCAAAACCATTTTTGCACAGATAAATTTACTTTTGCGAGTATCGTAAGACAAGTCATCATTGACAATCGCACGACAGGTCATAAGTAAACGTACGATGGTCTCAAAATTGCCTGGGATTACTTGCGATCACCTACAACTTGTCGTACGACCATCACACGATTACTAAAGACTACTTAAGATTAGCAGTGACTAGTGGCAATTTGTAAAGACTGTCGTTAGATTGTCGCACTTCCGAACGACCATCGTGCGACAGCCTTAAGACCTTTTTAGATCACTAGCGACCTGTTTGATCGCAAGGTTTTTGTGCAAGCTCAAAAACCTCTCTACGACTGAAATTGGTCGTGGGACCTATATAAGATAAACTGCGACTGTCAAAGATCACCGATGACCGTCGTAAGACGTTTTAAAGATTGTCCGCGACCAGAGGTCACTGGTGATCGTGAACTGGTCTTCACTGGTCGTAAGCTCTAATGTGACTGTGGCTTTAGCAGAATTCTCAATTTTACATTAACTGGTACACTTTTAAAGGAAGTGAAGACACGTCCACAGATGTATTCATACGAAAGTGATCATGGTATCTTCAATGTAAAATATTCGTGCAATTTCACGACATACAACATATTGTCCACAAGAAATAAGAGAACAATGGGCGAAACTAAATTAAATGGATTTTTATATAACGGGATCAAAGGTCAAAATATAATCTTTAAAAGCAGGTAACATATCCAAAGGCTTATTATACACTATATATCCAAAGGGTTATTATACGCTATTCAAAAAGAAATTCTAGAACCACACAACTCGAAAAGGTCAAATAGAAGGAATTAAAATAGCACAAACACAATTATACTGCCAAGAACGACATTATGTTTTATCCGACTACTATGCATGTTTAATGAAACCGAAGGTCAACAGAGTAATGATCTATGTAGATAAAAAATCAAACTTTTTAAATGACTATTTTGCCAATTTAAGAAACTTTAAAAAATAAATTACATTTCATTTGACATAAAAAGGTGCCTAACATATAAATAAATGAGCAGAGGTTGTTTTGCATACATTGTACTTTTCAAATCCTTAGGTGAATTTCTTACAACAAAATCATGCTTATTAAATTGGTAACACATTTTTGAACAGATTTTTAGATCTGACAGGATACTTGTAATAGTATCACACTTTGAAAATGACCTTATATTTATTAACTTACGTAAATATTGTCATTCCATATAATCAGTATAATCGAGGGGTCATTTTTATTCATAGTGGGTGGGGTACGATTTGAACAATAATTCATTAAATAACCAGAAGAAAATTGTCATATTCCTGGTTTATTATGTTAATCAGTTACATGGACTGCACTAAAGAAGCTTTAATTTGTCAGAAACACAAAATTTGGGGAAATAATTGATAGAACAAATAAGTACCAGTTACAACCTTACATTGAAAAACTATTTTAATGTACCGCCTCTCATTTTATATGTCTTACTGCATAATTACAAAGAAAGATTTCTTAAGATATGATATGAATGCATTAAAGCATTACTCTCATGAATACATTACAATGGTGGAATATCAAAATAAGTAATAAATATTTCTCTGTTTACATAAGACAAGAGTATCATAGCAAAAAACCCATAAGTTTAGCACTATTTTGCTTAATTACGTATAAAAAAAAGCAAAAAGCAATCTGTTTTCTCAAATAAAATTAAATCTCTTCTTATAAAACGCTTTAAATGATATCTTCCATGCAAAAATTTCACTTGAAATACAAAAGCAGAAACAAATATGAGCAAATATTAATATTCTAGAATATTTAGGGATTTGGCGGCCATCTTTAACGCCATCTTGGATTTTTAAGCTACGCATCGGACTTGAACCAAATGAATATTCATTCCGGAAACTACAGACCAAGACGAACAATTTGGTATATAAAACTTGCTGTTGGCTGACATAGACCACTTCGGTGTCATTTTACCCTATGAATTTGCAGCACTAAATATCCAATGAAAATTTAAGGTCACGTAACATAAACGGGTTGTATAATTTACAATTTCGGCAACAACATCCTGGCTGATTCTGGTCATGTAAAGCAAAAAACAGATTAAAGCGCAAAACGTATTTTTATGACGTTACGTCTTCGCCATAGAAATTAGTATAATTTTGCATCTTTGTCTGTCAAAACCACCTCAATGATAATGTATGATAATATAACTAAGTAAAGCGTGTTTTAAATTGTCAATCGGAACACATGGACGAATATTCTTAATAATCTCTGACTTTATACTGTTGGAAAGTAGTTATACCGTGTGGTTTCAGAAATACATGTAAACAAAAGCGGAGAGTGTAATCTTTGTAAAGTGTATAACGAATACAAATTTGACACTCAAAGGAAAATAAATTCTTTTTTTCCGGTAAAACTATGATTGATAAATATTCTGTCAATCATAATCAATTTCAAAACGCCCATTGGTGTACAATTATAACCAAATACGAAGTTATTTCAGTAGATATTCATGTTGTACATTCGCTTTCTTCAACCATTATAATAAGTATTACAATAGAAGACTGTTTATTTTGATATCTATAATTAACTTAATTTAGACGAACGTTAATACGATACACTAGAATAAACTTAGTCAACATCTCTCTGCATTTGCTTTTTATTTATTTACATGTTTAGTTTCTTAGTTAAGGTTCGACTTAAATACCGTATCCCTTCTGTGTTTTCATACTATTGTGTTCGAGGTCCCTTTTCGAAGACTTATTGACATTTTTTTAACTTATGTGAATTTTTGCTGGTGAAGCGACATTTTCCGTTACATTGAATCTAATAGTCATTTTTCTCTCCCCGCTTGTTTAGAAATCATTTGATAAGTAGTCGGTCAATTTCGGAGAAAATGGAGATTACTGGTCCGGTTATTAATCCGGGAAAGCCGACTAGCAGGTCCGACCGGGTAGATATGACTAAAACGTGTGTTAAAATGGGCGTAAAAAAGACAAATCTGTTTTTGTGTGTATTCATAGGAAGTAGTCCTTAGATAGTTCTACCGAGACTGTTAATGGTAAAAGACAAACTCATCCGCAACGTAATGTATACTCTGCGGTTTGACCTTTTATATTCGATCTTGTAACTAAATGAATTCGTGATAGAGTACTTACTGTTTATAAAGTAAAACGTTGCCACCAACAGTGGTACAGACTTTGGTTTCGGCAAATTATACTTTCATGAACCACAAAGGTGAGAATTATTGTTTCTAGAGTAACCACAGACAATATCAGCCAACATTGATTCCTGTATTTACAGATATTTCAAGATTTAATGGGGCTGATTGGTACAAGTAGAAAAGATGTAAACTAAAGTGATAAGGATTCTCTAAAGGTTGAGTGTCGCACTAGTGTAATAGTAAAGGTTAATTTGTTTTCAAATATTAAATATTTCACGAAGTACTTTTGATAACATTCATCGAATATAAAGCTCGTATCATTCATAAAATATATTTAATGTTTTTGTTATTAAAATTCAATCAAAGAAATAAAAGAGCATTGACTCGTATATATAATATAAGGCCAGTGCTGAAGGACGCCAAAAAAAGTCAAAATTAAAAATATTGCAGGCTCTGTTTGATTGCGAATGTTCATGGAAGGAAGTGGTACTTGCAAGATACCATTCACGCATGAAAACTGTGAAATTAGTATTTAAAAACAGTTGCAGATGTATTCAAACCGCTTCTTATCATAAACGTTCAATGTTTTCTTATCATTTTAGAAAAGCAGGGTATAGACCCAAAGTAAAAGAATGCATCTGACCTAAACGGGGGGAAATGGGCGGAAATAAACACAATAAAAATTTGAAAGGGTGTCAGATGTTACCAAGCCTCCATATTTTAGATCAGACGTCAAAGGCAAATTTACGACATATGTAAGAAAAGTATCCGGAAAGGTTGCATTTTTTTCAACACTGATACTTTTGGGAATTATGCTTATTGTCCGGCAGAAAAGAAGTTAAATATTTATACTTATCTAATGCCTGTGCCCTTTTTGCGACTTCTTGAAAATAATATTGCACGGCCGTGCATATATTTAGACGTGACATTACTTGCGTTATACAAACAAATTGTGAAGACGTGCAAAATGTTACCTTATACTATAGACGCGTTTAGAAATAGAGGATATTGAATGAGTGTAAGTTCAATACTAACTTTATTGAACGAGTCGAATACATTTCTATTAAGCGAGCCTCTGGCGAGCATAATATTATTTTATTCAACGAGTTCAATAAATTCATAAATAAAACCTACACGAATTTATCACATTCCCAAACTAACGACTATTAAAGTGAAAAAAGTCAATTATCATCAACGCGCCTATAGTGTATCGTTTACATTTAGCGCGTCTTTACGCTATATTTGTAAAACGCAAATTACGTCACGTCAAAATACGAGAAAAAATAACATTATGCTTGCCAGAGTCTTGCGTAATTATTTTCACATATTTATATTTTATTTCTGTTTCCTTACCAATGTGCATGAAGCTTCTTGGAATATTGATCTTGTAAATTAGACTGTAATTGTCTTATTAAACAAAGAATGTTATTCGAAAATAAGTTTCTGGGTTTTTTGTGTGTCTTGTTTCCAAAATTTATGTTTACCATCACATGTCAACAGCAGAGAAAATGTGTAAAATATAATTCGCAAGCAGAATCAACATATTAATGATACGTTCCATTCACATGACTGTAACTTTGTTATCAATTCTATGTTAATAAATATATTTGAAACTGTCATTCTTTTGACATATGTTGAAAAAGAAATGTACTTTGCATATTTTTCTTTATTTGATAGTGCAAAATTTTAAACGCTATGACTAGCCTAATTAATTCGGCGTAAACCGTTTGACCCATTTTACAGACTTTTTTTTCCCAGAATTATCTCGGTGTCTCTGCTTCACAAGTCTAATTTGTTGGACTACGCTATGACGTGTTAATAATTGTAAATTCTTGAACAATCTTTGAAACTTTTCGTTTATATTGTATAGCACGTACAACCATTGTATACCAGGTATTTAAAACAATAGCTTGTATACGTTTAGTTAATATCGCACCTAACAAGTAAGACAATAATCTGCACTGCTAGTGAATGAAGTCAAGGCTTCATAAAAATCTGAAAACAAAGTGATCCCTCGGAAGCATTAATCACAACAAAATTACATAAGAATTGC
This sequence comes from Ruditapes philippinarum, assembly GCF_026571515.1. Lineage (NCBI taxonomy): Eukaryota > Metazoa > Mollusca > Bivalvia > Venerida > Veneridae > Ruditapes > Ruditapes philippinarum. The sequence goes on along the minus strand of NW_026862430.1, from coordinate 49,183 downwards.
AGACTCGGTTTGATTGAGTCTGTACATGAGGGATAATGAATAAGTGCAACATCCCTCATGCCCCCTAGCACCGGCTTGAGCGGTACTCAATTCTCAACACTTAATAGTGCTGGCATCAATGATCCCGAAGGACCAGAAAAATATAACAACACTGAAGTGAAGTACGGGGCAACTTTTTACAGCTGCTACACGGCACTTTACACCTGAAATAGAAATAAGCTTACAGAATATATTTCTTTTCAGATGTCTGATTACAGATATACAAGAGATAGACAACTGTAATGTTCATGTTAGCGGAGTATGATTTTGATATCTGTTTTTTGAACAATTTGCTACAACAAACGAGTATAGATATTTTTACCTGTATGTCAGTAGCTGATAAGCTTATCATAGTAAAAAAGAAAATGACGTATTTTTCTAAAAAAAATAATTAAATAAGAAGTCTGTTACTCTTAATTAAAAGCAAATAATTCATGTACCTTCACATATTATTTGAATTTGTTTTATTCTTAAATGTCATGAAAAACTTCACAGCATTTTAAACCAAAAATTGTTATTTTTTCTTATCTGAGATACCTATAAATATTTCGGGAAAAATAATAACGACTTTTGATAAATCCACTGTTTCGCAATAACAAGTACATGTAAACAAGTAATTTGTTGGGAGGAAGAAAAAAAAAGAGGATGGGGTCTTATCAACAAGAAACAGATGGCTGTGTTATATGAATTCACATCGAAATACCTAAACATTTTTCAAAACAATAATGAACCAGAAAGCAGACATCGAGATATTGATGTTGGACCATTACTATTGTGAATGAAAATAATAAAGCGGCGTGCTTTTTTGGATATTTTCACTTTATATGAGATGTTTTCGAACCAAATTATTCGTTTGAAAAAACAAGCTACTCAAAATGTGCAGCAGTTATTGCAAGATGTTTACTGCTCGTTGGACTTTCGGTACGGTATAAAACTATTTTGATACAAAGCATTGGTATTTGTTGCACACTTCAAAAGAAACAGATGATTAGCCTGCAAGGAAAACATTTTTGAACCAGCTATCGAAGTGAAATGATGCAAGGTCAAATCTCAATATGTTAAACCGTTAGACTATCATATAATTATGTTAAATTTAAGCACCGATACTAGCGTATGTGAACTCTGTACATGTTGTTTAATCTTATTAGTTTTGTATGACTTAAAAAAACAAAGTAAGGTAAAAATAAAGTTGCATACTTTCATGTTTCACGTTATAACGGTTTTATAATATAGAGAAAGTTTTTACATTTAAGCAATGTACAGCAACAGAAAAGAAATTAAAGTAAAGTCTCTTAAAATTTTGGTTCACATTCTTGTTATTGAAATATTAATTTCTGACGTTACGAATCCGCTTTATAATTAGGTCATTTAACATCTTTGTCTGTCAGGACTATCTCAATGTAAGTGTTTGATAATACAACTAGGTGAAGCTTGTTTTCAATTGATTTAGAAAACTTCGTATCAATTGCTCTACAAATTAATAATGAACTATCAAGATTTTTTTCAGGTGAAGCAAAGTGAAATTTTCTAGGGCGAAGCGAAATTTCTCCGTGACATTGAGTCTAATAGTCATTTGTCTCCCACCGCTAAATCTGAAATTCTGAGATAAGTAGTCTGCTACTTGCGGAGAAGGTGATTACTGGCTTTATATTCAGGAAAGCTGACTTGGTGGTTTGACCGCCTAGATGTGACCATAATTTGGGGGCATAATCGGTGAAAAAGCGAAACATCTGTTTTTATGTGTATTTATAGGGAGTGGTACTTGATATGTTTACGTTTCAAGATTGAAGTTCTTATTCCCATAGAGAGTGTTTTGAGGGGGTAAATTTAGGATGTACTTTCACAAATTAATAGCGATGCTGTCATTGTACATGTACAAATAAATTGATAATTATGTTGTCAATGTAAATTCATAAATTAATTAATGTGGATGCAGCTGTCAATGTACATTCAAAAATTAAGTAAATAAGCATTCTGCATTCGAAACATAGTTGATTTTCTTTCTTACGATACCAATAAATAGTTCTTGTATATTCATAATAAATGGCTAATGTACTGTTTTGCAATGGTACAAATTTGTTTTCGGAAGAAAAACCAGAGGTGATGGGTTCTATCAAACAAGAAACAGATGACTGCTTTATAATGAGAACACTTTCAAATACATTAACACATGTCATGAATCAGAAAGCAGACATTTAAAGATTGATATTGGAACATGTTTTTATTGTTAATGAAAAAAAAAAGAATGGTATTCTTTCTTGAATATTTGCACTGATTTTAATGTTTTGTACTATAAACTTCGTTTGAAATATTTAGCTGATCAAAGTATGGAGCAGTTATTGAAATATGTTTACAGCATGCTTTTTTGCGCTTCGAAACATATTTCGAATAAAAAGCAATAGAAATTTATTATGATGTAATTTGTTGCACACTTCAATGGGAAATGGCGATTGGGCTGCAAGAGGAACATTAAAGCATCTATGAAAGGTCAAACTTCTAGATATTAACCCGTTATAGTGTCATATATACGTATATGTCAACTTGTAGCACCAATGCTAATATCGGCACCCATAGCATAATTGGATGAATTTCGCATGAATGATACGACAGAAGTACAAAGTGAGGAAAGAAAGAAATTTGTAGAATTTTTGAATTTCATTTCATGAAAAAAACAACAAAAAACAACAACAACAAAAAAAACAAAAAAAAACAAAAGCATGTAAAACAAAAAACTGGGCATTTGTTTATTAAACGAACATAAACAGTTTTCATTTTAAAGCATATTTTATTTAAATATGATTGAAATTCACTTTTAAGAAATTAAAGAGCAATCGCCCGAAAATAGTAATAAAGACACAGACAAAATATTTTGTTGAGGGAAAAGACTGTTAAAACGTTAAAGTTGTGAATGAATTTGAACAAAAATGTAATGTTTCGAATTCTTTGATGGCTACTGTGAAACCTATAAAGATATTTTTGAAGAAATTTGAGAACTTTGCAGCGTTACGCAAATGATACAAGACAGTAAACACCGTATTACAATTAACATAAGTTTTTAATTTTTAAACCAAGGTGAGTGAAGTGCTTGTTTAGCAATAGGAACGTTTTATTTGTAGATGATGAACAGTCAATGGCTTTTAGAAAAGTGAAAAGTTTGAAGATAATGTATTTTAGCATTACTGATGACCACAGATTGCGTTTCTGAAATACAAAATCTCTTTTTATTATTTCATGTAAAGGCAGTGAGTATCGGTAATTTTAGAAAATTCTATTCTTGTTTCAAGCGTTTTTTGACGAAATAAAATGACAATTCTTGAATCAATTTTCTAGAATGTTTTCATCATCTCACACGACACGTTCAATCCGTTCAATACATTGAATTCAACAAAATGCATTTCGTGCTTGATTTTAGTAATGATGAAGTAATGTTCCATATGCTCTTTTTCTTAAATCTTCAATCTTGACTTCCTGGCTTTGATCAAAACATTGAGACCGGACAAGAAATTGTATGAAATCTGGTACAATTTTAAAAAGTACCTTTATAGTACACACAGCTTCGGGACGTTAATACCAGTCTGTGGTTACCATGTAGATAAAATGGTACAAATAGGTGATACATCAAAGGATTTAGGCTGATGTGGAATTATCAAGAATAGATTTATATCTGTTTTCATTGTCTGACATGGACTATATTTAATTAGAACCATCTTCAGACATCTGTCTTATGATGTTTGCAGGATCAAATTTGAAAACATCCTCGGTAATCAAGGAGTACTTGAATAGACTGCGTTCATGGATGTATTTAGCTATTAGTTACGACAATATGAAGAATATAAGTAAACATAATCAGTATCCTTGAGTTCCAACTGTGTGGTAAAAATATTAGTTAGCCAAATCAGTTACCGATTTTTCTGACGATTTGATGAATATAGTAAGTGGAATCAGAACTCGTTGGCTCAAACAATATGATGAATATAGTAACAATTTCAGTAACCTGGGTTCAAGCGATGAGATGAATGTTGTAAGCGGAATCAGTATTCGTAAACGAAGTGATTTCAAATCAGATTAAAATGAACACACTAACTAAAAATGATACTCAGTGTCAATAACTTGCATTTTGCATTTAGTTTATTGTTTCTATCTGCACCGCACTGACCCAAAGTGATAACTTTCCACTTTATTGATTTTAATATTGTGTTGTCTGAACAGTTTTTGGTAAGACGTTTTCACATTATTATTATTTTTTCGTTATCATTGACGATTATGCAATCGCTTTCATGCATTACAGCATTTAGCGGTAGAAATTTTTGTCTTGCTTTGCACGTGCACAACAGAATATGCTTCATTTACAATTTCAACAAAAACATTTAATGATAGCCTGCTAGCAGACATAAATTTATATTTTACTAATAATTACACATTTGATTATGGCACGCCTTTCTAAAGCTCAGATATGCTGTTTCGTCACACCCTATAGGGATCCTTTCGAAAAGTGTACCAAAGAAGTGGAGTTTACACACCGTGAATTCTAGCGCACGACACGTCGATAAGCATGATCATCGTCGAAAAAAAAACAACTCTCGTTATATAAATAATAGCAACGGAACCTATTATTGAAACACCACCTTTTCGAAAAAAAAGGGGGGGGGGGTATAGAAACGGGCTCTGTCTGTCTGTCTCTCTGTCCGTCCATACGTCACACGTTTCCAGTCCATAACTTATTCAGCCTTTTATCAAGGGATTTTGGAACATCTTAAGTAGCATCAATATTATGAGCAACAATAGACCCCTACCGCTAAGGTCAAAGTGTCTAATTCGTATCCGGATCATATCTTTTTCATCAATCCATAATTGTATAATTTATGTACTATTTTTAGGCAGGGGAACGTTAAAACAACTCATTCATTCTAAGAAAGTACGAATTATCTTCTCGTTAAGGATCATGATTCCGATACGTTTCAAAGAATTTAATAGGTTTAAGTCAAGACTATTGACAGACGGACAAACTATAAAAGTCAAATAGATATATGTTCTCATAAGGCATAGAATATCTCAGGATGAATAACCCAAAATGTCATATCATTTTTTCAAAGACAGATAGAGAGAGACGGACATACTGTATTCCTAAAAAAAAAGGTTTCGCGCGTTTTAAGTTAGCGCTTTTTGCGGTAGGCATGATTCCGCGAATCTTTATAGCTGAGAATATGTTACTGAAAACTATTCCGCGAACATCTCTAGCTTCAACTAAATATAACATAAACGTGCAGAATATTTATTATAATCTAGTACGCATAGAAGGCAGACATTCAGCCAGGTAGACAAATAGAAAAAAATCTGAAAACAAAGTGATCCCTCGGAAGCATTAATCACAACAAAAAGACATGAACATTGCAGACGCGGTTTGATGGAGTTTGTCCATGAGGAATAATGAATAAGTGCAACATCCCACACGCCCCCTAGCACCGGCTTGAGTGGTACTCAATTCTCAACACTTGATAGTGTTGGCATCAATGATCCCGAAGGACCAGAAATATATAACAGCACTGAAGTGAAGTACGGGGCAACTTTTTACAGCTGCCACACGGCACTTGACACCTGCTGTTGTGAAGTATAAAAATCTGGAAACAAAGTGATCCCTCGGAAGCATTAACTACAACAAAATTACATGAAAGTTTTAGACTCGGTTTGATTGAGTTTGTCCATGAGGGATAAGGAATAAGTGCAACATCCCTCATGCCCCCTAGCAGCGGCTTGAGTGGTACTCAATTCGGACGATAAACAAAATGTCAGACGAACAATAATTTGTTGTAAAACAAACAGAAAATCTCATTGCATCGAAACTTTTTATCTTGTCTTCATGTGTTTGTACTACAATAAAAAACGCATTTTACCTTGTATCAGATAGTTAAGGTCTCTATCCGACAAAACGCAACAGCTCCGGAGACAGTTCCTCATCAAATTATGAAGCTCTACTCGGTGATAAACGTCGAATAGATATCTTCGAGGAGCTCTATATGACAACAACTTCGAACAGTGCACCTCTTTGTGCTCAAATCGAAAGGATCATTATATGGTATGACAGTGCTGCAGGCAGGTTCAACAGTTATTAGTTTTGGCCATTTTTTTAGCTGGTCTAGACAGACTATTCATAACTTAATGAATATGTTTAACACGGTTGTTAATGACCTCCGAAATGCACTCCTATTGGCAACGTCTTCCAAACACACTCATACATCATTAGGTCATTTCTATGAGGCAATATTCTTTAAAATTGCAGGTCACAATGATTAGCATTTTGGTGTACACAGTAAGTTCTATTTTTGTCCAAATAATGTGCTTTTAAAATTATCATTTCAAGATTTTACATTTCAATCCTTTGCACAAACTCTTAAACAAATATGCATTTTGCTTATGTCTGCAGGGATAAAAACCCACACAACCCATTAGCAAGACATTTAATAATTGTTAAAATAAACATAACCGCAAAATGTGTATTCATCAAATATTTGAAAAACAAACGAATGGAGAGTAAGGTTTTCATTTTGTATATTTCTAAGTCGACCTTCCCGTATAACTAATATGCGAATTGAACATCTAAAGTCCTAGTTATTTTCAACTCTAAAATATATGAAACAAATTCTTTGACGTCAAAGTACGTAAACAAACATCAAACCGGTTGGGGATTGCTACATTGTATGTGGCAAGCACTTCTTTGTTCGTTGTTTCTTTATGCCGATCTTAACACATTTTGTCATATCATTGTGGCCCGTCACATGCGGGGTTTAAGTGAAAATTGTTTAGTTATCAACAAATATAAAGAATAGTCAGTATCTGACAGACGTTTAAGCTTCTAGTTCTGCCCATTTTTATCAAAATGTGAAAAAGATTAGCATTAATTTATTTCACTTCACGTACAAAACTTGTCTTGACAGTACATTCCGCAGCTTAATGTGTTAAACTGTACAAAATCTAGTTCAAATCTACGTAGATGTTATACAACATGCTGTCTCTGAAATCATTTTCACTGTTATACCACTTTGTGGTTTTGTCCAAAAATAAAAAAGCTTTTACATGAAACGAGTCTGTCTTTTTTTATATAAAAAACGGATAGGAAAAGAAAGAAAGGTACAAAATATATCAACATTTTCTGACAATTGACCACAAGTAGGCGATATAAGGCCACCATGATCCTTTTGTTTTTATTTTATTTCTCTTAATACCGAAAAATTGTAGGTAACAAGTTTTTTCCTCTGAAAATGACAGTCATTTCTTAGAATATAAAAAGGCAACATATTATTCACATTGCGTTTATAGGCGTTAGAACAGTGTTTGCCAAATATTAAGAAGGCCAAGTTGTTTTATATATATTTCAAATTTCTTTTTTTTTTCGATGTTTTCAGATAATATCTAGGGAGAAACGACAGACAATCTTTTATTATATTTTAAACGAGTTCTTCTGCAAAAATCCCTGAAGCTCATGTAAAGGTCTATATTTCAGACGAATTATATTTGTCTGTATGACTTCGTTGTTCAATATGACAAATTTCCAATTTTTACTCAGGGACATTTTGATACAATACAAATGAATAGAATGTCGCGAAAGTCTCCTAAAGATAAACGACATACAACCTTTATCAGATTTAAGATGAGTTCTATCACTGAAATGATTAAGAATCCATTTAAAGTCTGTCATGGAGACTAATTCAAATTGTTTTCTCTACATAAAGCATTTTCAACGGAACTTTATGATTAAACGAGACATGTTTTCAATTAAGTATCTGAGTGGAGTGGATAAAACGAACGTTTAATATTATTAGATGAACATTTCTATCTATACTTCCATCTTGAATTCCCTGATTTAGTTCATGCGAAGCAGGGAAGGAAAGTTATATCATTTTGCATCAGATGAAACCTTGAAGCATATACTAATTTGTAAGAAAAATGCCATTAAAATAGGACATTCTTTTATAAAACGTGTGTACATTCATAACTACAAAAAGCTCCATTGCTGGACTAGGTTAAACTATACTAGATAAGGTTTAATTGCATCAAATATAACCAAAAGTAAAGCGGTATATCCAATAACATAATAAAAAATGACAACATTCAATGTACATATATCGTAATTTTCCCTTACATTTTATTGCTTAACAATACAAACAAGGAACCCAAAGAAGTGTACTTTATATTTTAAGGTAAACAAAAATGCATGAATGCAATATTAGGAAAACACGGTCAACTAAACGGAAAATGTAAAAAAAATAGCAACGACAGTGAAAAGCCAAGAATTTGTTATGGTGAGTTTAGTTTGGTGAGAACACAATTAAATATATTGCTTTTTTTGTGTTACAGAGCTAAATATACACACTCAGAGGCACTTATAACCCGACACTTATATTTTTCTGTATAAATACGTTATTTGTGGACGGGCTTTGTTCAAATTTGGGCCATACACAATTAAACATATCATACTTAGTACTTAGAATTATATTTACAATTTATTGATAAGAAAATAGAGAAAATAACAAAAAAATGCTACTGCAAAATGAAATATCACAGAATGGCTTTAAATATCTTAATAAAATGAATAGTCTCTGAATCGCGCTAAATCTGTATGTTAACCAGTTCTAATACTTTTACATTGTATGTCCTCCCAAATGGCTATAACAATGTAAACACCTCTGTCTCATAGTACCCCATTCCTGAACTTGCGCTTGCTCGAGTTCCAGCAAATTGCGAGGGGGGTGGGGGGGGGGGCGCTTCTGGTCGCTTTCTTACAGGTCTGTTCAATGCAGCCCAAAAATTTAACTTTGATGACTTGGGTGACAGGAGTTGCTGGAAAAAGACTATCCCAAATAAATCCGAAAGCTTTCATGAGAAACTACATCATTTCCATGAAACAGGTGTTTACACGTTGTTATAGCAATTGGAGGACACACGAAATATAAGAACTGGTTAACATACAGATTTGTTTTGTTATTTTCTCTTTTTTCTTCTTAATGAATTGTTAATAAAATTCTTAGTAGTAAGTATGATATGTTCAATTTTGTACGGTCCAAAGTTGAACAGAACCCTTTCACAAATAACCAATTTAGAAGTGCCTCTGAGTTTAGTACAATGTATGTGTTCGTCATATTCAATATGTACATGTTAAGATTTATCAATATTGTATGTTCCAAAAAGCATTATTTTTAAAGCTATTACCGAATTTAACATTTTATGTAAATAAAGGGAGGTAATTAGAAATTTATTTTCTGTAAAGTCTAAGTCAAATTTTACAATAAAAAATGTATGCATATATTTTAATTATTACATATAATATGCACAAATATTTGCAGTACATATTTTACATATTCTTCGATGTTTGAAAATTGTTTTATATGCATAATTATATACAAATATAAGATTTCACTTGTGGCATGAAAATTACTATATTTCACTTGTGGCTACCGCCACTCATGAAATATTGCATTTGGTGAATTATATCACAACTGGGGCATCACTAAAAAAATAATTGGTTTGCATTTGCGCGACCCACCTTTTTAACAGTGAGTCGGTTGGCCGGGATTTTGTTCTTCTTATATCTTAGTGAAGATTTAAACAAGCATATGGTTATGTTTTGATAAAAAAATTTAGTCCAACTTTTTTTTAAGTGGACCAATTGCATTGAGTCAGTCGAGCAACTGCAAACTAACTATTTTTTTAGTTATGGCACTGGAAACTATTTGATTATAATGTCTACCATAAAAGGTTTTGTTTTCCATATACAGTCATGTAGAGATTTTAAGAGGACACATTATTATTATTATCTAGCAAAATTTGTGTTTTGGCAACTGATAGAAAATGGTCCAAAAAGAAATCTTTCAATTTCCTAACCATATCTAAAAAAAACATTTCATCATAGAGTATTCTGTGCACTCCGAGGCCTTTGTTGGTGTAAACAATAAAGTCACAATAACTGGCTCCACAAATTCCTAGCTGGCCTTGAACTTGGGCAAAGTAGTCATGCTCTATTTTTAAGGAAAACAGGCCGTCCTTCAATGTGCAAAAGAATCCAGGATCACAACAAGCGTCTTTTGGGGTCACACTCTTCTTTGAATAAGCACATTTTACCTCCAACAGTCCAAAACCTACATCATTGTTATATACCAGTCTGTCAGGGGATGCAGCCAACCATGGTAATGCAGTATTCACGACAACACCAGATTTGTATACTGCTGTTCTCATGTTGCTTTTTGTCATATAGTTGAGGTACTTCTTTACCGCAACCTCCTCGTTGTGAATTCCATACAGAACTGCAGGAACATGTGACAGATTCTTTGGTGTAAACAAATAATCTTTGATGAATGTGTCTTTGTCCTTCTTTCTTGAAAGTATACGCCCAAACTTACTTGCTGTTAACCGATATTTTCTTGCTTGAAACCATGCTTCTGATTGTGCTTGTTCTTTTGTATCCTTCTCAAGCTGTATGGCATCTTGTTCTGTAATTTCTAAATTCAGGTCTCTCAATATGGTATTCTCAACACTATCTGGGAAATGTCTTCTAATCCAAGGGAAATTTTGTGCCTTTTCATCATTAACAATTGTTTCTGGATTACTTTCAAGGTTTAAAGTTACAACAAAGTCTCCTTCTGTTTTACTAAGCTGATAAGATAGCACAGAGCCAACTGGGGTGCTTAATTCCAATCTGGTGTCTACCATCGGGGTTTTCTCAAAGCTGGTTACTTGGCACAGTCCTATCAAAGGATTAATCTCTTTCAGTTTATCCACTGCTCCTTTCACATTCAGTTCATTCCTAGCTTCTTTCAACCGCGTGTCTTGAAGAAGGGGTCTTATACCACAAAAGTTATTTCCAAATTTGGGCTTTACCACAGTTGCAGCCATAACAGGTTCGGCCCGGACTCCTTCTGTTCTAGCTTTGGTCCATTGTGAAGGCCTTTCAGTGCAGGTTTTCAATTTACTAAATTCTGTTAATTTTATCTTCACTGAGTGGTCAATGGTGTAGAGCAGGGCAAACACATGATTGCAAAACCCACTAGCACCTGCAACACAAGAACATTTCCCACACTTCACATGGCCCTTGGAATCTAATGTCACTCTACTGTCATGGGGTTGTTCATTTTTCTTCATAGATTTGAAACACTTACATTTTACAATAATGTTATTTGAGTTTGTACTAGTAGAGACATCATGAACATATCCATCAAAAAATAAAGTGTATCCTCGATTAATGGGTTTTTCAACAATGTCTTTTGTCTTCTTTCCTGACAGTTTTGAGTAGTCCAAAATGTTCACATAGTTAAATGTCTCTGGCAGGCACTTTGCATCTTTCGTCCAATTTACAGTCTCAGTTTCAGTTTCTTTGGAGTTTTGTTGTCTTGTTTTTGTTTGGCAGTTTGGGCAGGCAGATTTCTTTTTCTCAAGATACGGCTGTCCAGGATAAGGATCAGTGATGTCAAAAACAGCACCTGTTTCTACGCACTTCTTCACCCTAAAAATAAACAAAGTCATATTTCAGATAGGGATCACAATATATAATGAACTTAATTTATAGTAACGTAATATATCATATGATATAGCAAATATCGGTCACCTTTTAACTTTACAAATATCATATCCATAATTTTACAGATACCGAGCCCTAGTATGAATCATCAAAGACAAAATAAAATTTTTAAAATTAACATTCAAATCAACAATTCATTTCATTAACTTTTAGATCTAGGTACATGTATATCATGTCATCCCTGACTTTAGCATAAGTAACTTTAAACTAAATATATCAAAAAGACTTGTGCATAAAAATAAAGCATTTAAAAATAAAACAAGGCCATCCTTAAAAAAATGTTTGTTTGCAGTAACCCGACCCAGAATTTTCAAGGTGGGTAGGTAGGTCGATTTTTTTTTTTTTTTTTTTTTTTTTTTTTGAACTGTACTCCCAAATAAACATGGAATTTCAAAATGCTGGACAATATATGCTTTGATAATCTGGTAACCATTAATAAATTGATAAATGAATTCTAATTAAATAATAACTACATTTTATTATTTTATTTCTTCTATTAACCTTTAAAAGAACAAAAACAAAGCACAAGGCATAATTTTCTGATTCAAAAAAAAAATTTTTTTATCCAGACCATGAAAAAAAATTTTGAGTAGGGGCAAATTTTGTGAGTCGGTCGCGTTACTGCAAACAAACATTTTTTTAAGGATGGCCCAAGCAAAACTGCACCAGCCCAGTGCAGCCTGTACAGATCTAGATCTACAAATAAATGAGCCGCGTCATGACAAAACCAACATAATGGGTTTGCGACCAGCATGAATCCAGACCAGCCTGCGCATCCGCGCAGTCTGATCAGGATCCATGCTGTTAGCTATCAGTTTCTCTACTTGTTATAGGGTCTGTAAGCGAACAGCATGGATCCTGATCAGACTGCGCGGACGCGCAGGCTGGTCTGGATCCATGCTGGTTGCAAACGCACTATGTTGGTTTTGTCATGACGCGGCTCAAATGTCCTTCAGCTTTGATTTACATCCATACAGCTTCACAGTACAAGTAATATTCTATACAGACTGTAGTGTAAAACATATTCCTACATAATTATACATGAATATGTTTACACATTAATATACACATGTAGTTAGTTAAAAATTGTAAGCAACTACTTCACAAACCTGACACAAAGTTCAGCCTTGTTCTCTTTAGATTTGACTTTTTGACCTCGGCACTTTAACCACACCCTCAGGTCTGTCACTCTGCATTTCTCTGGTACAGTGCTTAATGTTGCTCCTGGTATGTCCTTTTCTGTCAGCTGTTAAAATAAAATTGATAAATAACAACCTACAATTACAAGTATAAAGTAATTGTCTATGTAAAAGGTGAGAAAATCATATACATGAATATTGTACTGCAATTAAGTTTGACCTTAATCTTTTCTTCTGATTTTCCCCTTTTTATATCCTTTTATGAAACATACTTTGTAATAACTTTGAAGTATCAAGAAGTTATAAATAATATATGCATGCTATTTGTACATAAAACTTCCAACGAAATGGTATTGTCAATAGAAATTTATGTTTTCCATGTAAATACCGCTATTTAATGTCACAATACACATTCATTAATGATGATCAGAGCTGCATTACTGGTACTGGTACTGTATTATGTACAGCAGCGATTTTGCAAGTACTGCTACTGAATTACTCTTACAAAATTTTCATACTACTGGTACTGGTACTGCATTACTGTCATAAAAAGTGGTACTGCTACTGCATTACTAGACAGTACTTTTGGATTTGATAAAAAAAAGCATCAATTTTTCTCATAAAATAAAGCTGTAAATTACATTATTTTACTTTTGTGAAAAAGTAAGTTATCAAATCTATAGATAATTTGCGGCAATATTCCTTCAAATGTTAACGTAGTATTCATCATAAAAAAGCACCAAAGACTTTAAGTAAAAATGAAATTGAGATAAACAGACTCAATAACTCTTTACCCTAAAATATCCTTATTCAAATCTTTTGTTACTTTGTATTTACTAGTAAAAGAGCAAAATAATCACTAATTTATTGCTTCTATTCTAAATAATCCTACTTCAAGTGATATCGTTTGCACTATAAAAAGTTGTTATTTACTTTGGTGTAAATTGAACAGAGGTGTGAATGTGTGAAAGGCAACAAAACACTGTTGTGTTTTAAATGAAAGATGATTGCATTGTATTACAGTTGACTGTTTACTAAACAATAATTAAGATGACATAAATATATGTTGTAAATAGTGTTGGTAAAAAAGTATGTTAAAACTATAAAGTTGTAAAAATGTTATGATTTTTGATATTAATGTAAATTATGATTTTATTTCTTTGTTGAATAATATTTGCAATAATTTGTAACGTTTGACACTGTGTATTTATTCCAACTGTGATGAACATATAAAAGTAATGGTTCTGATACTTAATTACTTCACCAAAAAAAGTACTGGTACTGCTGTACCGAGCTAAAATCTAGTACTGGTACTGGTAATGGTACTGCATAATTTGCCAAGTACTGGTACTGGTACTTAAGTACTACACCGTTAGTACTGATGCAGCTCTGATGATGATTTGTCAATTCATTTATCTGGAAATCATTATAAAGTTTGAGGTATCATACCTTTGAACAACTACATTTTTGTAGGACTCTGTTTGTATCCACATCTGCCAGGACACTTGCCATTGTCATGAATATTTATGTAGTCAGTATTGACGTTTGGCAATACAAAGTTAAAATACACAGAAAGCTTTCACATCCTGATATCAGCTGTAAAATAGAAAAAAAAGTATTTTTACTCTTAAATATTTTTTAAGCTCATCATGCATATCATGTTGGATTCATTTAGCAAATGCAACATTTTTCTTAAGTAAATTACTGATAGGTTTCTTATCATTTGTATTGTTTTTTTTAATTAGCTGTGGTAAAACAACCCGCTAAGCAAATATAAAAAACAACAGATCTGTCTGAATTAAACAATACAGTACATTGAATGAACATTGTTAATGATGTATTAAGCTGTAATTAAAAGAATACACACAGCAATTGTACGTAATACTCGTAATGATTTTTATCCGAATTTATTGCGTATCCGAAACGAGGGTCAGTAAAAAAGAAAACTGTTATTTTCGCCTACGAATCCTTGCAAAAACGACAAAAACACCGTTACTGGGTTGTTTGAAGTTAAATCAATGATAAAGTTTTTAAAATGTAAGAAAAAAATAATGTTACCTTGTTTAAAATTGAATAATTTAACGTTTTTCTGTTTTGAATTAGTTTTGGTATCAAGTCCTCACTCTACGTCACTTCCGGTAAGCGAAGATAACTCCGAATAGCTCACGATCGCTTATTTGGAAGAGTGTATAACATAGTTAAATGTTAGCCTTTACTACCTAATTTTAGATTCAAAATTCCGTGTTACGGATAGTACCTGACTTTTGAAAAAGTGGTTCAGAATATTCGTTTGGACTTCTATAATTTCTTTTTAAGAAAATGGCGGGTGACATACACGGGGTCTGTACTCAAGGGCGAAGAAACTTTACTATTAACGTATGAACGACAACGGACGACGTTTAAAAAAAGATATGCTTCTTTATAACTGACTCATGAATGAATTTTTATTTATTTCATTTTAAGCTTCAACTTCTTGATCTTCTTTAAATAGCTACTCCCAGCATGTTTCAAGCAAGTTAAATGTTCCATAACATTTGAAGTATTAAAAAAGTCATTTTAGGAAACCTAACCCTACCTCCAGGGAGTTACTGTTCAATTAGTCAGAAACAGGTGGTTCTTCTTTTACGTGAGTATCGTTTGCGTGATTGTGTACACAGTGGTGTATCCAACACTTTAAGTTATCTTTCAACGTACAAATAAATTACAATATCTATATTTGAAATAAGTAACACTTAGTTTTAAATGTTAATAGTACCGTTTACAAACAAACTGTACCTCTTGATAAGTTAGACTTCATATGATAAAAGATGTTTGTGAAGTTGACAAGAAACCTAAAGGTCGCTACTGATTATTTGATTTTCTTTTTCAGTTCTAAATGTTACATGTGGATTGATCATTTTAATTTGATAAAGTGTATATCTCTCTCATTTTTGTAACTAACACATCTGTTGTATATTTTAGAAAGAAAATCAGTATTTTCCCGGGAAGTGAAACCGAGTGTTTGAACAATCAGATATTCAAGCGGTTTTATTAAACGGAAAAAGAAAGATTCTCCCATGAAAGAATTCTTGTATAGGTATCCACCAATATGAGCGGGCTCTACACTTTATCCCATAAAAATAATTAAATATTAAAAAAGTTATGGCAGAAATTAAACCTGGACCGTCTTTTGCTTTGATTCTTTTTCCCACGCAGATCACAAAAAAGTTAAAGAAAATGAAAATATATAAAATAAAATAGAAGCAATTATCTCGTTCCAAACTGATAAGGGATTGTCCAATCAGTCCCTCTTTATAGCCATAAATAGGATTTTTGGGTACAAATATTGGTTATTTTACACAAATGGGGAATACATAAAAGAACAAGTGACTCTTTTTTTATTCAATTTAATTAAAAAGTTGACTTGAAACATTGAATAAATACATCGATCAAACAAAAAGGGCAAACATCTTATAAGTAGATATATATATATTTGATAAGATTTAACAAGTTTTTGTAATAAGTTGTTTGCCCTTTTTGTTCGATCGATCGAACAACATATATATTTGTTAGATCATCGAATAAAACGTTTGTTTTTCTTACTAGTGACTCAGATTATTTAATATTTGAAGGTGAATGTATGTTCAATTTTTTCGCTGTTCTGTTGAGTTGAATTAGATGATTATATATTTCAAAAGATATACTTTAATAATGGTGATTGACCAAAATTGATATATGAAAATGTTTATGATAATACAAAATGTCCCTTTATAATAAAAAGAGTGCCAGACGTTACTGGTATATTCTGAAAGATATTTATAGAAGTTTTCGTAGTTCATGTAGATTATTTATTAAATTGTTATAAAGGAAAAAAATCCCTTCGTCAAAATCATTCAGAAATGTATAGATCATAAGTATATCTAAATACAAAAGTATATTAAAAAGAATAATATCTTTTTAATCTAGAAGTAATAGTGAAGTATTTAGCATGTGACTATAGCTTTCATATTTAGACACAATGTTTTTATGGGCTTATTCACTTTTCATTTTAGTGCTTCTTGATGTTTTTGATAGGACTTTCGCAAGAAATAATCGTCTCGTTAAATTCCAATTTGCATAATACAGTGAACATTATCCTATAAAATGATAAGAATTTAGGATGCAGTGACCTCTTGTAAAACCATAAATTTGTAATGTTGTACTTTAACAAAGATCAATACAATAGGGCAAGAGAAACGTACGACATTGGACACGTTGATTGTACCATCAAATCCATCAAATATATCCCATTTAATTCGCTAAAAAGGGATCACTTGTATTTTTATGAGAACCTTCCAGTTTTATTTTATGTTGATACTAGAAAAGTCTTCAGACAAATGAGCAAATGAAATATTCAATTTCAAGTGGTAGATGGATTCTTTCCTGAATGAGAAGATTAAAGATTTTCAAGTTTCCCGTCCACATTAAGTAGGCTGGTTGTCGAATATAAACATTAATTCTTTGGTTTGATAATTCAGTAAAATACAGCAACATGTTCAATATAAAGGTGCCTGACTTCTTCAACCAAGTGAAGCTTGAATATTATTGTTTTGCTATAGGACAACACTGTTTCTAGGAAATAAAATCTTGAAATAACTGAAAATTTCTATCAATATGGAAGCTAACAATTTGTACTATATCAAATAACAATAAAAATTCTCTCTGACTGATGCTAAATTTACTTTGAAAACAATCATTTGCAAAATATGTGCCTTTGTGAAAATGACATCTTATTTTGTTCTACATTCTTGTAGAGTTCATTAAAATAAAACTATTTACACAATAACGTGTCTGGCACAGATGTAAAGAACTCTTATATTATTAGATCCGAAACATATGTGGATGCACGTGCACTGCGCTGATAAATTATTGTTTCAGAGGCTTAAAAGTGTTCTGGGTAAATATGATGAAAACGATTGATAAATCAAGAAGTTTGAGTGTACACAAATTGCTAATACGTTTGTACCTTTACTTGATAACGCTGCTGTTATTGTAACTTACCGTTTAGATATTTTTTGTTTCATTTGTGTCTGGTTTTTATGCCGATTCCTTCATTTTTGTCATATCTCGACAGTCGGTCCACATAAACGGCTTTCCTGAATAACTTATCAGTAATACCAAATATCTCTGCAAGAAGCGGGCTATTTTAAATACGTTTGAATTTAATGAAAATCACAAGCTCCATATGTACAAGGTACTGCTTTTTCTCCAGAAGTCGTCGTTGTAAACAATATCAGCAGCGGCATTTTTCTCTGGCCACTGCATTTGTTAAAGATATAAAGTAGAAGAGAAGGGAAATTGCTGGTAAATTAAGAATATAGCCAGGTTTTACGAATGCGTAAAATGATTTTGAAGGAACGAAACGCCAGTATGATAACGCGAGGTCCAGAAAGGACCCGTCCATTGGGCGGTAACAAGGCTTGCTGAATTACCGCCCTTTGGCGGGCATCCCGAGGGACGTATATTCCAATCCGAACCAAATACATATGTCAGATTTTTTTCTTGCATATTCTACCATATTACATTATATTCTATACTCTTAACCCTAATAAAACAATTGTCCTTTGAAATTTATGTCATTACACCGTAACTATTTTCATACAACAGTGTAGAAATTACAACTTCATTCATAACGATATAATTACGTCATCCTAAGCGTGTCATTGTACATCGCGCGACTCACCTGGCACCCCCATGCCAGCATTGGTAAAACTAAAGGTCTTAACAGACGGTAGGATTTTGAAGTACAACACCAAATAAAACTAAGATGTACAAGCAAATCTTAATATGTGAAGGCTACTTCCTCAATACTAGATGTAAGGGATAGGACATGTTCTATTTTGAAAATCTTGTCGCACAGACCTCCCGCAATGACAAGGAACAGATTGCCAAATTATCTCTTGATAACGGGTGTAATGAATGAAATTCCAGAACAATTAGGGCTAAAAGGTAAACATAGTTATAACATGGGGTAAAATGATGTTGAAAAACTCTTCAGGAGACCCAAAGTTGTGGTATGTTCGAATCTCAAATTATTATGAAAATGATTATATCACAGTATTGAACTGTTCTCTAATCAGGGGAGGTAGTTTGTAGGCGACCGGATAGCTCAGTCAGTAGAACAGCAGTACGGTATTCCGAGGGTCCCAGCTTTGAGTTTCGGTCAGGCTGCACATTAAAAAAAAAAGAAAATAAAAGAAATGGAGATGTTTCAATCATTACTCATGGAGAAAAAAAATGTGAGTAAAGTAAGGGATCAGGGAGGGAACTATTTTTGAGGGAAACCTCAGATGATTCCTACAATGCAGAATTACGGTCTGAATGCAAGTGTTGTATTGCTTTGAAAATTGTACATCTTATCTCTAATTAGTGCTGTACAACTAAATCCTACCGTCTGTTGAGGCCTTAACGAAACGCCACTGATATCAAGCCATTTGAAGAATGTTTTACAACAAAGTCAGAATTTTAAAATTGGTCCTGAATTGTAAAGCTGATGTATGTAAATGTTTTATGTAGTTGTTTTTTATTGCGAGTACTGGTAATTAGAGGCAAAAACACATTTTAAGTTAGACTTTGTGGTATCTCCGTGTGTTCGCATTTTCGTGGCGAAAACAAAAAAGTCTGACGAGGCGTTAATCAGCCACCATGGTTTTACCATACATATTTTGTTTCAATCTATCTGGGCTACTTAGCCCATGATGACACAATAACATCAAATATACAGCATATTTTACCAGTTTTATAAAAAAATCAGTCAAGAAATGTTCTTTGTACATTTCATGGAAATCTAACAGATTAGTAAATAACATAACGCGATTTTTTTATTGCAATTTTTATGGGCTTTCCCAATATTTATGCCATGTTTAATGATTTATAACTACTTAACTTGCTTAGAATGGTGTAATATTACTGTAAACAATGATTTATGGGCCTTCAAATGAAGTAGTATACACAATTAACAACAATCAGGCGCCTCTCCATTTCCGTTTTTGCTTTGAATATTCAAACATGTTTTCTGTGTTTTATTGGTGTTGGCATAGAATGAGAACAGTTTACTATAAGTACATTGTACGTTGTCCTTGAAAGGGCTAGTGTCGATAGACAGATGCTTTAATAAAAAATAACCGTTAAATCATGTTTTTTATTGTATGTTATCTTAGAAAATTTGAACGTTGAAATTTTGTACAGTCAATTGGTATTATTAATTTAACAATTTTGCCTTCAAGTTGCAGTAATTGAACTTTGAGTATTTAAGAATTCAACATACCCTCTTCATCACGTTGTTTTGTCTATTGAATATTCTCGGCTGTCATACTCGTGCGGTGAAGTCCTTATGCGGTGCATATTCGACAGCTCGACACTTCGTCGAAAAACACTTACCAGAATACGACAATAATAAAATAGACATCTTGTCGAATGCGGCATTTTAAAGGACAATTTATAGAAATGTATTTCTGTCAAATATTGTCGCACATTTTCGACCAATGTTCGAACAAATATTCAGTACAAAATGTGTACCGGAAGCAACAGATGTTAAACTTGATTTATAATGAAATCAAAATTGTCTTAATATTTATTTTGATCAATGAAATGTAATATCAACAGAAGATAAAATGCCGTCCAGTAAAATTAGCACGTACTCAGTATATTTTCATAAATTCGCGTGATTTAAACATAGGAAATAAATAGTATAATTTATTTTTGATTATAGGAATGTATTTCACTGTGAGAGGATCTTATTGTAGTGTTGATATATCAATATAAAAATGAAATGGCTATCTCAGGACAATAACAAGAACTGGTTTCTATAGCGGTTTTTCCGGAAGTGGATGTTGTTCGGTAAAGCGATGAACCTGTACCGATTGTTGAGATTTAGCTATAACTCTAAAAACGGATACTTGCACAATTTCTGATCATGGTCTAAACTGTTCGCTTTTCAGCCAGTATATATTTTGAAATTTGCCCTAAAATGGTATAAAATGGTTCTGTCAAAAGTAAAAGATGGACATGTTCATTTAATACTCTACGGTTAAAACAAACTTTAATGAGGATTTTTCAATAAAAGCACACTTGAAAAATAAATTTTATGCAATGATAAATTCTCTAAATCATCCGTCTCCATGGAAATGGGCATCGGCATACATATAGCACGCCAAAATGATATGATTATTTCAACATATCTTAAACTGATTGGTCCTATAATTGAATGCAAAAATATGATTATTTCAACATATCATTTAGTGGATACTATTACATTTGATTGCTTCCAATATTTTGTTTCCGACAAGGATTTTTTGATGTACAAATATGTTGTCTATTGAATTATATGGTTTAAAAATCATATTAAACAGGGGAAATGATTTTAAAAAATAACGACAAAAACAATAATTATGCATTTATTCATCAGGAAAAGAGGTAAATGAACAAATGTAAAAAAAATCCATGTTTGCATTATATTTATCCACATTTATTAGTTATGAAATGTAATTAAAGAACGTTAACGTAAATTCACAATGCAACATGCTCTAATGTAAGAAACATAAAATTAATAAAAATAAAGCAATGTTATTATAACTCGATTGATTATTAGAATAAGGATATTTGAATTTCTTTTTCTTGCATTCACACATGTATCACCAGCTAAACTAAAAGAAATATTCAAGACCATAAACCATAAGACCATATTCCTTCTTCTGACATATCGGATCGAAAGTTGCACCTTAATACATTTTTAGAACAAACTTGTTTCCCCCCTACCCACAAACATTTATTTTTGCATTTTTAAAGATATAAAGAAACTTGTACTTTAAAGGGTATAAACATATATTTTATGAAATATTTTTATAAAATCAATCATAACATTAAACTTATATTGTTTCCATAATATTATGGTCCATTCTCGAAGGAATTGTAACATAAAATGTCCCTGTTATATGACACACATAACTTGTCGTAAATAGAATAAAGTGTTGTTGGTTGTAACCATTAAGCAATGATTAATTACAAACTCCATTTATTTTTAAGGCAATGTCCTACCATATTTCTTTCTCACAAGCATCTTTGGAAGTAGTATTTTAGCAGATAAATTATAGCTTTATACACTTTAACTGACATATCTTATGTTACACAGATGTAACTGATATATAACACTTTGGGAGCAACGACCAGAATGTTTCTTTTAAACAATTCTCTGATATTTAGTCTATAGTATTCACTGGTTTTAAGAGAACGTAAGAAATTTGTTCGAGACAAACGAAATAAATCTTTTGTAAACGACATTTCCTTGTACCTGATGTGTTTTCGTCTTAGAATCTTGGATAAGGTCAAAGACCTTTAAGAATTTGAAAGTTTTTCTCATCAAAATTATAGTTTGACTCGCTTTTATAGCATCCAGAATGAACTAAAGTAAAATGTTCAATAGAAGAAAACAGCAACTTGAGACATATCTTGTCATTTGAAGATGTAAAAGCAGATTCGCATTTGAGAAGTTGACGGCCAAGCGGCTTACGCACTTTAAATTGTTTATTTTTTACAATTACAACAATACATGTAAAACCAGTAGTCTATGACTGTGTATATTCATTGTATAAACATTGAGAACTTTCATCTGTTGATGTATATATCATTCGTATCGAGATTTTCTCGAAATTTTGACGTGACTATCGAGCCACAACGCAATGTAGTTACTGTGCAATCAAATAATCTTACTAAGTGCCATTTAAATTATGATGTAGCAGTAATTAAAAAAGTGTTTATTTAAGAAATAACATCGGCCTGAGAGAATTATATCGGCTATTTAACACCGGTTTGGAGTTTTGATGGGTAGGAATTGACCACGAAGGCCGTAGGCCTGAGTGGTTAATTTTTTCGCATCAAAACGACAAAATTCGTTTCGAACAGCGCTTTTAAATGACAAGAACTGTCTTCAGAACATTAAAAGCCGTTTAAATTATTTTATATCTTTCACGTGTATTTATATAAATTACAAATCTTTTCAGGAACGTTTTATCTATTTAAGATATTTTGTTCACTCAAAGAATTGAAATTATACCAAAATCAACAATGCTTGTTGTACTTTAATTTCTTTCTTAATTTTACTTTGATATAAAGTTGTTAGTTTGGAAAATGATTCAAATGATTATATTTTCATTTGATATCACGTGTTCTTCGTGTTCTTCACTTATACATACTTTCAATTTCCACAGAAGGTTTTATAACAAAAGTACAAAGACGTAATGTTTTATGTCGATTTTTCATTGCATTTATTTTAGCTTTGGCGGATATTTATAACTTTTTTTGAGGGGAAATTTTTTTCCCATATTTTTTTTGTTTGAAACAGGGGTGAATTTATCGTAAAAATTTCTTTTATTTTCCCTTTGGGAAAAAATTTTTAAAACACCCCCATTTTCCATTTCCTTTTTACTGCCGAAAAACATTTTGTAAACGGAAGAACAGAACATAAAAAACAGTGCATAAAACTTATAGTTCTTGTTTTAATGTTTTATAAAAATGTTTTCTACAGAAGGTAATGAATTAAATTTGGAAACAGTCTCGTGGTGCTGCTCGAAAATACAAAACAATGTATTAGTCATATAAACATTTTTCCTTCCAATGTAAATGTACTGATTTCTGAAGTATTACAGTTAAAACTACATATGTATTTGCTGATGTACTGTTCGGACCATTTCTGTTTGTATCTGATTAACCGCAGCGTCCATGACGCGGTATCTAGGACATATCGTCTTTTTCGCAATAATTTATCAATACATGTACAACCCGTAGTAATTGTATTTGTATAAACAATGCTAAGGTGTTTTATTGAACCAGGGTAATAGAAATTAAAATATAACAAGATACTATTGATAAATACTAGCAACTTTTGGTAAGAAATGCAATTTTCAATGTATCTTATTTGATAAAAACATCCAATGAGGTATGGTGGCACGTGACATGAAACATGTTGCGGGTATAGTCAGTTTAAAAGAGCATGTCACCTTCCACACGCGTACAGTGTATTGGATGGAACAAACTCGAAAAAACAAAACAGAAGCCGTCTGTAATAAAGGCCGGTGGGGACATTTCAACTTCATGAATTTCCAGTTTTATCTTCGTGAATTCATGGGATTTCATGTAAAGTTAAAATCGTAAATTCACGAAGAGAACATTGTGAATTCACAAAGATGAAATCGGGAATTAATGATATTGAAATGTTCCTACCGGTCTTTCATACTTCTAATTCATTTCATTGTGTTTCAATGTTCTGTATGTAGATGATGGTTCAGTTTAGTGTAGGTTCATATGAACATCCATATCGCCAATATCATGGACGAAGTAAAACTGCGAGGAGTTCAATCAAACGGTAAAACTATGATTTCTAGCACCATCTTCTATTGAACCCGCTAACATATGGTGTTATGAAATGAACCATTTACGAATTTTGATAGGTTTTGAAGTGTACATGCTGTTGTGATGGGTTCAAATTTATTGTCTTGATATATTTATGAACTCTTTTTACGGAAACAATACCAATATTTTGAAAATCGTAAGAAAATATTCGAAAAGGATGACCCAGAGTTGGAATCACAAGCCCAATGTCACCTTTTCTAACAATTCTCGGAATTGCGAGGAACATACCTTAGGTGGTAATTCAATTTCTGAGTGGAGTTTTTGATCACTAGATTCAACGTCAAGGCTTTTTTATCTAACATTTATTGGTAAGTTGAATATTTTCCCTACTTCATCAAGTAATAATGACATATCATCTTTTTCAATATCAAAATGTCCAGACTCTGTAAACTGTGTTAACAACATTTTTAAGCAATGTTTTATTCCAAAATTGATTAGATGGGCAAACTTTTTTTAATGACAAGTATCTGGACCGAGGACATTTGTGTTTAACAAATACATTCTTCTTTACACAAAAAGTTTCTGTAAAAACAGGCCTTTAAATTTTCATGTATATTATATTTACAATGTTCTGTCAACAAAGAAATACAAAGCATTTTTTTAGGCTTTCTGCACTTTGGATAAAAAAATAATTTAAGTCTTTTCATCTGACGTATGTCAATTTATGTTGTTTAATTTTTATTAACTTTTTTGATAAACACAGCTGTTGTCGTATAGGTCAACCATTAGCTCCAGACAAAAGAAAGGAAATTTCCTGTTGTCTGGTTGGTTAATTGAATGTTCTAGTAATCAGACATACATTTCTGCGTCTTTACAAACTACGCTTTATTAATTAAATGTCTCGTCAGTAATAATAGATAATAATCAATTTTCTTAGAACAGACGGCTCCTCCAGGGTTTAATCAAGTTCAATCCACATAGAACAAGATGGCTTTTGTCTCAATTAAAAATATAATAAATATAACAGGGTTCGTTGAGTATAAATAAATAATTAAACAGATGGCTAGACTCGAGTCAATATTGTTCAAGCTTTTTTTACTAATTATTGTGAACCCAGTTTTGGCCAATCATTGTGCAGTGTAAACAATTCATTGATATTCTTGTTTTCTCCTATATGTCATACCTGGCCGCACTCGTCATGGAGTGGTATTTGGTTTAACATCACGCGCCGATGGTGTTATTTAAATATCGATATGAAATCGTGCTCAAACATTCTTTAATTAATTTAAACAAATTAAACACCCGTATTATTCCCTCCTATACGTGCCTGCTCTTTTTGGAGAGAAATAAAGTTAAGTGACTGAATCTTCGCCTTTTGAAATAGAATATTACCCACCAACAGCGATATGAAGTGTACTTATGCTTTAATGAACAACATAGGCAATAAATAATTTATGTTTCTAAAATAAACACAGACATGAAATATCCTTTCCAAACCTTTTTACAGACTATCCCATACTTTTTCATGAGGTTCTTTGGTACATATGAAAATGTTTGTTAACAATAATAAATTGGCTTCTTATGTGTAATTTCACTTTTTTACAAACGATTTAAAAGCAACAACAACAACAAAACAACCCCCTCCTATCCCAAAAAAAAACAAACAAACAAAAAACAACAAAAAAGTTTGGCCATGAACAATCCCATTATTCCTACTTGAATAATGTTGAATTACCCTTAATAAATATGTTTGCCTGTATATTAAAATTTCTTTTATCGTCTGTCTGTGACATGCATGCTTCATAACCTCTAATCCCATTGCATACTTCCAGTCAGTTTTTACGCCCATGTTGTTTTCTTGTTTAGGGCAGATATTTTTCTATGATCACGACCAATAAAAACATATAATTTCAAGTTTCTTCATCGTCATGTGTAAATGTTGAATAGTGCTTAAGCCGGTGGTACTAGGGGACGTGTGATGGGGTAGCTTGCGCTGAATTGCACTTGCCACTTCCGTCTGTGAAGAGGCTCAATGAAACCGAGCCTGCAATTTTACATTTTTTGGCGTTTTTCAATATTTACCAAAAGTTTATTATCATTCCTGAAAGCAGTGAGGACTATAATTAACTGTCTATTTTAATGAAACTGACAGCATTGTTTTGCGCAAAACACATACTTAATAACGTGTTGTGTGAGTTAAATATAAAGTTCAGATAACCCGTTTGTACTACTGTACTTCTGTACTCTGATTTGTTTGTTTGTTTGTTTCATTTTACGCCTTTTCCCAACAGGATTTCAGTCATATAGGCGGGTAGTTTCCTAACCATCGTTCCTGGAGAGTTACACCAGCACTAGACTACCTTCTTCCGCGCTAAACTACCAAAGCATCTCGCGGGGATCGAACCCACGCCAGAGAGGTAACTGGATTAGAAGTCATCAACTCTAACCCATCGACCACGGAGGAGGTTCTGTACTTTGAATAATTAATACAGACTACTAAGATGTTCCTTATAAACAAAAAGAGCAAAAAAAAATCTTTTACCAAACATAACAAAATGAAATTCAGGACTTTATAAAACTATTCTCGTATTCTTTTTATGATGAAATTTCAATAATAGTTTTCAACCGAGAAGGGAATTTGCGAATTTGGTATACGTGAGAATATAGGTACCTTCAAAACAACATCGAATAAAGCATTTTTGTGGGATACTTTTAGCCCTTTGGCAGAACTAAACTCATATATGCTTTACAAGTTGCCTCACCAGTCTTTATGCAATATTATTGAATACAATTGATCAATTACATATGACATTTTATATAAAAATTTCCAAGGTAATGTCCCATACCGTACATTCGTGCTCCGCTATATGCTTTTAACATTTTCGATATTGATTAATGACTTTAACTTAAACAAGGGTTGCTTTAGACGCTTATGTTTAAAATGAACTAAAAGTCTTGATTTGTTTACGACCTCTTGTTTTGTAAACACTGTTTTGTACGTGGACAATCGTTTTACACAATTCGGTATGCATGTATCATGTATGCATCAAACAAATTGTTTGTTGTACGATGTCTCAATGGAAT
Organism: Ruditapes philippinarum; assembly: GCF_026571515.1. Lineage (NCBI taxonomy): Eukaryota > Metazoa > Mollusca > Bivalvia > Venerida > Veneridae > Ruditapes > Ruditapes philippinarum. Next base: position 21,991 of record NW_026862430.1, on the reverse strand, counting down.
GGTTGCTGTTACTGTTGCTTGATGATGTTGTTTTTTGGGTGTTTTTTTTCTTTCTTTTAGTTCTTTTTATACAATGTTCAGAAAGCCACATCTAAAATCAAGATATATTATTTGTTTTAATCATCATCATCATCATCATCATCATCATCATCATCATATTATTATTATTATTATTATTATTATTATTATTATTATTATTATTACTAGTACTATTATTATCATTATTATTATTATTATTATTATTATTATTATTATTATTATATCCGGCATATGGGTTTTAGATTTTAGGTCAAAAGATTTAAGTCTTATAAATGAAGTAAGTTTGAAGCTTGTTTGACTTGCCGTTTGGGTTTGGTCCGCTTTTGGTCACTTTCATTTCATGAAATATGCTTGTATATACGTATAATGTCCTATGTAGCAATTTCATTCTTAAAACTGCATGCCTAAAAAGTTATCCTTATTTTCATGAAAATTTTGAAAATGCTTTTAAAAGTACAAAGAGTGGAATGAACATAGAAAGTAATTTACACATTTCTGGCGCTATTTATAATCAATGTAAATTAATAAAAAAGTGGTCAAAATATGCAAAATAACCCTTACTGCGTTAGTCACGCAGTAGGAATATGGTGATAAATATACAAAATTAGTCATTAATCGGCAAAAACATGGTAATTATTATCCGAATCTTGAATAGTTTTACTTATCCTATAATCTTCGTACATTTTTCTCGAGTTTGACTTGATTTTTTTTGTGGTATGCATCTGAGTCCTCGTCATTGTTTTCTCTATCAATTGATGGTATAAATAGAACCATAAATAGACACTACATGTATATCTACTGATAGCATTGATAACAACTCATTTTTGAAGTTAAATCTCATTTTATTGAGATATTTAAAAATGATTTCGTTTTAAACATGATTATCGATAAATGGAAAAAAAATAATGCGGAATAAAAAAAAACATTTATAGAGATTTTCTGACTTTCTTTGGCCTATTTCCATGCTCACAAAACAACCTGGAGTCAGAACTGCTCATGCTCACGCCGACTAAATCTTGCTCATCATCTCTTGCTCTCTTGCGTTTTCCAAGGACCACGTTAGTATCACTGATAACGGCTCTTGGTGCAACCTCGGGAACAACTCTTTTCGGCTCATATGGATCTCTAGAGGTGAAGCCAAATAACTCTTCTTCTGGGTTTGCAGTGTAAGCATTTAACCAACGAGTGACATGGATTTCGGTTGATTCTTCACGTTCGTATGGGCAGTAAAAATGTGGCTTGCTCTCTAGGCGGGCAATCATGGCCTTAGTCTTCTTTTTTAATCTGCGGTCTTTGCTCAAGCCACCTAGAAAATAAAATGAAAAAGTTTCTTTTAACATGATTTATATTTATTGTATAATACTTGTATACTTCAGCAATTAAAACGAGCATGCAATAAAACAGAAAAAAATGTCTTTTTTATTTATGATTTTATGTCATGCTTTAATACTTTTACTGTATACTTTATTAGTAATTCTCCGGATTAAAAGATAAAAGGTCTTATGTAATTCTGTTTCATTTTCAGTTGCAATCTTTTCACAAATCCCATTTCAACTTTGAAATATCTTTTGTCATTGCACGTTTTTAAAATGTAACTTAACATATTAGCCAAAGAGATAGGAAGAGCTTTGTCTTTATTTTAGTTTTGGTATGTATGTTTTAAAAGAAATTCAAGACAACACATTCTACTGGTTTAGACTTTAATATGTCTTCATCAGAAAAAAGACATGAAATTTCGCGGAACTTAAACTTTTGAATTCTATATCCGCAATTGTTTATTATTATTATCATCATTATTATTATTATAATCACCATCATCATCAATCATCAATCATCATCATCATCATTATATGAGAGAAATTATATTTACGTGTAAAATACAAGTTGTAGGCTTGTTCAAGAAGTCTATCTGTCTCTCTGATGGCCTCAAAGTCAGCTTCCACAAGTGGAATATACTGTCTCATCTCAGCTTCTATAATTTAAGAAAAAATACACATTATTCACGCACTTTGTTGTCAAATTTTCTACCTTATATTTACCATATGTTTGTTTATTTCATTTCAAAGAACCACTGAACAGAGTTAACCATTAACCTCCTGAATTTCTTAAATGGACTTTTCCAGAGTTCATTTTAGAAATGTCCATAATTTTAGGGGGGGGGTATCAATATAAAAATTTCATGCAAGTAGAGCTGGGTGGCCTGGCTCTTTACTGGTGGCAAAGGCTAAATCCTTTCAGATTCAACAGTTTAAGGGTTAACGCTTCATAACTGCAGACGAGTTTAATAATCTCTCAATTTCAAGATAAGACCAATTTAATAGTAAAGAAAACTACGTTGAAGTATTATGAATCAGTCATGACACAGAATTTACTACATGTATTTCACCATCAAAATGCTATCCATTTACTAACGAAGTAGGAGAACATTCTGTCCATAGATAATTTCTTTAGAGAGTAAGTGAGTTCCTTACACTAAATTGGTACATTTGAAATATTCTTTTTATTTTTTTTATAAACATTAAACACAAATGTGTAAGCGAGCTCCTTTAACATGCAACTATTAAGAAACAAAACAGTTAAATACCATCAATATATCTCGAAATTCTGTCTCTTCTAGCATCGGCGATGTCGTCTGCAAGCTTCTGTATGTCAAGTATATCACGTGATTCGTGCTGTGTCCCTAAACTTGATGAAGACAGGGAACCAAGAGGTGAGGTTTCTAATTCCACAGGTATTGGTTTCAAAATCTCTGCGTAGTTCAAAGTTTTATCTGAAATTTTACAGAAGAAATTAGTAAAGAAAAGACAGTAGAAACTTTGTCACAAAATTTTATTACCAAAAACTATTTTCAACAACACTGTAATGTCCAAGCATTAGTAACATTCAAGAAGAAACAATTCAAATAAGAAATTGGTTTGTCACGGAGTGAAAAGTAATAAAAACATTCACAAACCTGTTGAACTATTTGTCTGATGTTTGTTTTCATTTGCCAAGCTGATACTACTCATTTTTTTCTTGTTGTGTTCGTGGTAAATGTAAAAATGTCTTCTTAATAAAAGAATGCGTCTTTCTAGCTTTGCTCTATGGTGCGGTTGCTATGAAATGACGTTATTTTAACGTCAACGTCATCTGACGTCATCGAAATATGTGCTCAGATTATCACGACGTTTATTTCGCGACGAAATAGTAAACTGCGTTGCAATGGAAATTACTATTCTCCTATAACTTTCAGTTTTCATTATTTTTTTAATCTTCAAAACAAAAATTAAATAGAGGATATTTGTTTGTTTCAGTGTAAGATCGAAAAATATTTCACCGAGTGAACACCAGATGCAATATTTTCCACGAGTGGCGTAGCCACGAGTGAAAATATAATAGCTGGGGTTCACGAGTGAAATATTATTTGATCTTACATGTAAAACAAACAAATTTTCTGTTTATTTCATGATTTTTTTAACGATTTTAACACCATTTTACTGATTTTTGCCGCGTAACGTCATGCTCTTATCTTCATGACGTCATCAAATAATGACGTCACAATGTTGAAGCAAAATATAATTCCATGATTATTTTTAGATTTTAGATGTTTTTCAGCACAACGTTCGTAAATATTTACGAACTACAGTTATCACGTACATTTTTTATTATGATTGACTACATTTCCGCTGAAAAAAACATTCATTAATGATAAATATTTTATTTTTACGCCAAATATAGTTCGGCTACTGTGAAATTATATTTGGTAATCATTACTGTGAAATTATCAGAATATAATTAACCGTTATAATTCAGTAATCTACTGCAAAACATGTAATAATAAGTTTTAATGTTGAAAAATATAGAACATTTGTTAAAATATATATCTAAACATGACAGATAATTTGAATGAAAGTCAGATTTAGGACTAATATTTTGCCCCCTCATTTGTCAGAATGGATCGGGAATGGGAAAAAAAACATATTTCTATTTTTGGCCAAACTTAACAAATTATAAACACAGATGGCTTACAAATGCTTAAAACTGTATATTTGAAACACTCTGGTCCGACAAATATCATAAGTGAGAAACTTTCTTAATAATAAGCTATGTGATCCTCTTTGAAATCACAATGCAACTCAGCCATATACAAATCCACATGTATTTAATTTTATTGCACGTGCAAATTGTGCGACAAAAGACTGATGGTAAGAAAAAACAATAATCTTTCCAACAGTATATATATTATACAATGTCATGTACTTTTCACGTGCAGATCATTTTTGAATTGAGTTGTTGCCACTAGTTAGAATATGCCTCTCGTACATTTTGCAATTTGTTGGACAATGTGCATGGCATGTTAACTAGCGTAACCTGCATCATAGTTGTTGTAAATAGAAGTGTGCGTTATTGTTCATTCTTTATTTCAATTAAACCATATCCTTGCTTGTTTCATAATAAATTACAAACTTTTCATTGCATTAACAATATGAAATAAGAGCCAATCACAGTTTTGTAGCAATGGCTGAGACGGACTTATTAAAGGGCGCTACGGCGAGCCTCTGCCGAGCATAACTAATATTATATGAGCAAGCCGTTGTTTGCTTGAGCAAGAAACTTTACACTCATGCCCAGTACTGGTTAATTCCAGGTGTGTCAATAGGCTTATAGCTTCCTGCAAAATTGAACTATAATAATTTCTGTGTAAACCAACCTTAACTTCAAGTTTAAACATTAATTTGTAAGCTATACAATGACAAACTTATGACTAAAAAACATTTTTTTTTTATTTCCAACAAAACATATTCGAAGAAAACAATCATTTACAAATAATTAATTTTCAACATACGCACATATACATAACATCATACAGTCTAGTATTTAAATAGTTCACTTTTATCTAAAACAATCAGTTTCTATTCATTTAGCTGAAGAACAGTTCATAAAGAAAGATTGCTACCATGATGCGTTTTACGTAGAACTTTGTCACATCATGTGTACCACGTACTGTGTATCTTTAATAAAGCATTGAATATTCACATGACAAAAATCCTCTTCTTTAATCTTAAATTATATATATACTTGCTGTTGGTACTATGTATCCATAAATATAATATGAATAGCAATAAAATTGATAAATTGTCTTCAATGCGGCTTAAGTTGAAACGGGAACGCTGATGGCGGTGGCGTTATTGTTGAACTAATTATAGTTACCCACGTCACCGTACTTCCGGTATATGGTCTTGTACTCGGCGGATGTTGTGTCGGAGCTGCAGTCGGTAAAACGTGAAATACATTTATACCGTCGTAATGGTTTGAAATATGATAACAGATGATAGTAAGAAGATATACCATTATTTAATTCTACCCATTAAATATAGTGCTATATCAGTCAAATATATTTCATATTTTTTTAAAAATAAATATGAAATATAAATATGAAAGTGGGCGGAGTCAAAACTCATATTTATTTTAAGGGACTTCTTTCGCCATTTTATTTGAAAAATCTGAAAATTCAAAACAACTTTTGTTGAATTTTGTTTTGAAAACTATCTAGAATGATAGAAAATGGTCTAACTAAGAAAAAAATCCGAACACCAATATCTCAACATGATAAAATACCGCATATTTTCACGAGCCGAGACGGCGAGTGAAAATATGTGGCATTTTATCATGTTTCGTGAAAATATATTCCATATTTCATTCAAACGAAAAAATATCCTCTTAATATTTGTCAGCCGGCTGAAATGAAATATAGATATTTTCAGAAGATATATATGGATTTATTGGAGCATTACCTCTGGACTCTTGCAGAAATCATGATCACAAAGTACAAAATGTCGTGTGTTTTTTTTTCTCGCCGATTCTTACATTTTTCATTCATTATTGTATATAAATCGGTGTGAAGAGATGCATTAGACGTTTTAAAGTGCATTTCGTTGGGTAAAAATGCGAGAGTTTAGCATTTTCATTCAAGCGCCTTGTCCGGTATATACCGGGATACGGTATTTAGTTTGGTGCTCCAACACTTTGTTTTTGTCTCTCTCTGTTCCAATACGTAAATACCAATAAGAAGAGTATTTTAACCTTGCAATTATAACTTTCTATTTCTCTAAAACAATGGTTGGGTTATTTACCTGATATCAGTTTCTTTTTTACGAATGCAGTTCACGAAATAATACAATAACATTCAGCAAAACGCCCATAATTAATAGTTTTGTGCATTGGAATTACTTGTCAACGTGTAAATATCTAGTCAAAGACATTTAACTTGGATAAAATAAACTAAACTGACCAATTCATGCCGCCTGTACCACCAGTTCTGCAAAATACAAATATGTTGAAATAACAATTAGCAATTTAGAAAAAATAACCATATAGCACTCCACTGAAATTTTTTACTAGGAGATATTTTTTTCTCAAAATTACAGTTCTATTTCATGTAGACCTAGACCAATAACTTGAGTTCAAAATTGCAGGTCATTCACTCACTTGTTTTATTTATTTTTTTCTTTAATGACCCAAAATTGAAAGGCGTTGCAACGCTTTTCACCCAAATCGGGATAAGAATAGCACAAAAATCAATTTTCAACTAGTTTCTGAGCATATATCTTAATTATTTTTAGCATATCGTCCAAGCTGTTCTTACCTATAAATTCAAAACTATGTTTTATACTTTAAGACTTAGGTGAAGTTCCTAAAAGAAGTTAACAGATCGGCATGAGGAGGCGAATCAAGGCGTGTTTTACATTCATACAAATGGGTGCATGTGATTCCGACCTCTGGAAACAATGATTAATCAAATATATATTGCAATCAAGTTCATTTTCTGTGTATATTAAGGTTTACTTCTTATGTATTTACGCAAAATGGCCGATATATTTACACATTTGTATAATATTATGCCCACATTTTCATATTCAGTTTTAACGTTTTTTATGCCATCATGTGACCATACAATACATTTATGCTCTATAAGGACAGTATGATAGTACAACTTAAATAACAAACTAGCTCTTGGTCACAACACTTTGTTCATTCACGGAAGTTGCGAATTACTTTATGTCCGGAAAATACCATCAACAGATTGTTCTAAGCTTTGTTTAATAATATGTGAACCAGTTTTGGCAAATCATTGTGAGTGAAAACATTAATTTGATATTACTCGTTTTTCTCCTATATGCCATAAAAAAACTGGCGCACTTCGGGCATGGAAGGTGGGGTATTTGTTTAACATATACGCGCATGGGTGTATTAAAATATCGATATGAAATCTCTCACAATTCTTAATTAATTAAAGCAAGATATAAACACCGTAGTAATTCCCCTCCTATACGTGTCTGCTTCTTGGAGAGAAAATAAAGTTTTAGTGACTAAATGCCTTTATTACGCCTTTTGATAATAGAAATTTTTACCACCAATACTTTTGCTTTAATGAACGACATAGGTAATTAATAATTTATGTTGCTAAAATAAACGTAGTCCAACTAATTAGACTTGTCAAAGAGACACCGAGATAATTTTGGACGGGCGCTGTCTTTTTCCAAGTCCAACCACGAACTGCATTTTTATGCACGGACGCTTCCCAATTAGAAGTTGTTGGGAGCGAAAACTAGAAAAGTTTCAAAGAAACGGTCTACATTACCTGAAAGAGAATCGTTTTTTATGGAAGGTTCCAAATTATCATACTTCAAAGTCGAACAGAAGTCTAAATATTCCTCTTTTAATTTTTTTAATCGTTGAAAATTATTGAAAGCGGCCATATTGGAAGCGGTGTCATGGTAAAAATTGTAAACACTGGTAAAATCCATGGTGTAACACAGGTATCGGCGGCAATCGATTGTATTTGCCAAGCTTTATTATTCAATTTGTTTATGTTTTTTATATGAATTATTGCAGGAATAACTCTTTTATTCACACACAAATATTTCAGCATTAAAAAGAGAATGTGTAAAGGAAATTATGATAACCTTACTTAGAAATTAAATAGTTTATGATGTCCGATGTCAGATCATACTGCATTTAAGTCCGTTTAAATTGTTAAATTAGATATTATTAAGTTGGACTTTTTAACATCTGTGATTATTAGGTGAAATTTCTGAACTACCTTTTTATTTTATAACCCTGCCATGATTTCCCACATACAAAAATACAATGTAATTGTAGGTACATCTTAATGAATTATAATTATACTATACATGATGAAGCAAAGAAGAATTTCAATTTATATTACACTCCATATCAATTTCTAGTTTATTATCTTTAAAAGAAATTGAGGACGGTTGTGTATGGGAAGAAGTTCAAAACAACCAAAAATAACTTTAAAACTCTGAAAAAAAAATCTTAAAATTTCAAACTATAAAATGGAAATTTCAGACAGTCCTCAGTAAAAGTACAATTGTCGCACAGATTTGACGGGGTTTATGATAAAAACACAGCAAGCGGAAATTTAGTGACCGTTATTTAGATGTTGAATAGCATAACAATGTAAGACAGATGGGATAAATGTTGGGAACGACTGTCGCAAAAGGCACCAAAACCTCTGATACCCATTAAAAATTCCATGTTATCTAGTTCCCGTTGAACGGCACCTCGAATGTGTCACATTGAAAGTTATCCATGATTACCGCCGTATTATGTACACATCTGTGGATGTTGAATTAAAAATTTCAACATTATTATGTTTAAGTGATCAATTCTGTTTAAACCGGCGAAAGGGAGCACTTGAACCTACCAGAGCCGTCTTTGGCACTCCTGTGTATTTATGTTTCTATTTTGCAGTTTCAGGCGTTTTTGGTGGGGTTTTTTTGAGGGTGGATACATGAATGTGGATAAGTTTTTTCTGTTTCTTTACATTTCTTTGCTTGCTTGCCGAACCTTGTATTGATAATCATTATCTGTTTTACGGTTCGGTATACATGTATACAATATGATAAACAAGATGAACAAGGAATGGCGGCGTTCAATGAACGCAAACCCCACAGGACCCAGGAACATGAACCATTGGCAAGGAGCCCAGGAGGATCCTAAATTAAAACGGGAAAGGGCGCAAGGGAGAGCACAGTCAGGCTTATCACTAAAATGTAACTGAGAAGGAAATCAAAGAAAATAAATAAATGAATGATTAATAGGACCACTAAGTTAACGATCACAGGGGAAGGGGATAGGAAATTCGGGGAGGGGGCGAAATAAAGAAATAAAACTAGGGGCAAAGGGGAGATACTTACCAAAGACGAAAAAAACAACAAGGGACACAAAAACAAAAGTGTCACCAAAACAGTATGAAACAGGACCACTAAGTTAACGGGCACAGGAGAAGGGGATAGGAAATTCGGGGAGGGGCGAAATAAAGAAATAAAACTAGGGGCAAAGGAAGAAACTTACCATAGACGAGAAAAACAACAAGGGACACAAACAAAAGTGTCACCAAAACAGTATGAAACAACAAGACATACACCTTATACATTTATAAGTCTCTTAATCTGTTCATTTGAAAACTCTGATCTTCTCAATGACTTTTTTTAATATCCTCTACTTAAAATTTATTTCAATTAAAATATGTGACCCATCCTTTATAGTTTCACAGCATATGGCTGGATCACAATAAAGTTCCTTTTTAGTAAATTAATAAAGTACGTCAAGAAGACATTTAACTTTATCAATAGGTTTAATATGGTATTATATATCGGCAATCGGTGAAAAAGAGCTCTTGAAATATTATTTGTACAAATACTGAATAATTTGAAGTGTATTTCAAATAGTTTCCTTCAATATTTCTTTTACGTTCTTAATTGTCATATAAATATGCACGTATAAATGAAGTCAGTATTTTATCCGAGAGTGACATTTGGCAGTCATTTGCAGTAAACAAGAAGGCAAACCACCAATAGATAAATGTTGAGTATATGTATTAAAATATTTAAAAAATATTTAAACAACAGTACTTGTACAGAGCCTATTTGCGACCATTGCATTTTAGGTTAAATACAATGATACTTTTCAATAGTATTTAATAATGCACACATTTATTAAAAATAATGAATAGATTTTATTTCCCCCGATATTTCGTTTAATTTAATCTTCATGCGTAACCCACACTTACCTGCTAGACACACTGGTAGCTACTACCAGCTTTCACGGAATCGATTTTTTACGATGACGTCATAACATGTCCGTCTAAGATAGAGTAGACAGTACAAATTTGAAATAAATCGCATGTATGCGTTAAGACAGGTACAATCTACTATTTTTTCTAGGAGAAGTTAGTACAAAAATTTATATTCTATTGATCTTTAGAGGTAATTGAAGTTACTTTCAGGTTTAAGCAGTAAAAATCAGTCCAAACTATCGATAGTGTTACCGGTAGATTTTCCGTGCGTAAAAATGACAGTTAAAATTAGGCGTAACGGTTTGACAGTAAGAAAAAAAAGTCTGTAAAATGGGTCAAACCGTTCACGCCAAATTAATTAGGCTAAAATAAACGCAGACATGAAATATCCTTTCCAAACTATTTTTCAGACTTTCCCATACTTTTTCATGAGGTTGTTTGGTACATATGAAAATATTTGTTAACTAGAATAAATTGGCTTCCCATGTGTAATTTCACTTTTTTTAAACGAATTAAAAACAACAACAACAACAGCAACAACAACAAAACAACCAAAAAAACAAGGTTTGTCACTAGGTTATGTAGTACTCTAACATGACATGTTAGAGTACTACATAACCTAGTTGTATCAAACATTCATTTGTTTGCTATTTTGCTACTACATTGAGTGCTTTCGATACAACAAACTAATTAAAAGTTTGATTGTTTTTGCTGCTTGGCCATGAATAATGCAATTATTCCTATTTGAATAATGTTGAATTATCCTTAATATATGTATGCCTGCAATTCAGGAGCTTGGACCCCATTGCAAACTTCCAGTCTGTGTTTTACGACCACGTTGTTTCCTTGTTTAGGACATTTTTTTTCTTTGATAACGGCCGTATAAACACATATAATTTCAAGTTTCTTCATTATTACGTGTAAATGTTGAATACTGCTTAAACTGGTGCTAGGGGACGTGTGGCGGGTAGCTTGCACTTGTCACTGCCGTCCATGATATGCACTTGTCACTTGGCGTTTTTCAATATTTACTACAGCTTATTATCCTCATTCCTGAAAGCAGAGGAGACTATATTAACTGTCTATTTTAATTAAACTGACAGCATTATTTCACAAAACAGGAATGAAAGCAGAGGAGACTATGTTAACTGTCTATTTTAATTAAACTGACATCATTATTTCACAAAACAGGAATGAAAGCAGAGGAGACTATGTTAACTGTCTATTTTAATTAAACTGACAGCATTATTTCACAAAACAGGAATGAAAGCAGTAAAGACTATATTAACTGTCTATTTTAAATTAACTTAAAGCATTGTTCACAAAACACATACTTAATAACGTAATGTGTGAGTTAAATATAAATTCAGATAGCCCGGCCCGCTTGTACTTCTGTACGTCTGTACTTTGATTAATTAGTACAGACTACGAAGCATGTTCCTTATAAACAAAAAAAAACTTATTTCTTTTAACAAGCATATCAACATGAAGTTCAGGAATTTATGGATCTACTCTCGTATTCTTTTTATGATGAAATTTCAATAATAGTTTTCAACCGAGAAGGGCATTTGCGAATTTGGTATTCGTGAGAATATAGGTATCTGCAAAACAACATCGAGTTTTGTGGGATACTTTAAACCCTTTGACAGAACTAAACCTATAGATACTTTACAAGTTGCCTCGCCAGTCTTTATGCAATATTATTGAATACAATTGACCAATTACATATGACATTTTATATAATAATTTCCAAGGTAATGTTCCATACTGTACTTTCATGCTCCACTCTGCTTTTAACAGTTTCGATATTGATTAATGGCTTTAAGCTACAGTCTCACTTACATCCCGGCAGAGCCCCGGCAGAGCCCCGGTAGACGTCCGGGGTGATCCGGGAACGACCGGGGTACGACCGGGAACAACCGGGGTACATCCGTAACTCTGCCGGCAACGTCCTGGATGATCCGGGATGATCCGGGAACATCCGGCATTCGATCCCGGATGGAATAAAATATTTAATATAATCACCGGGGGTGGTCCGGGATGATCCGGGAAGGTATAGCTTTGCCGGCATCATCCTTAGCTCTGCCGGGAACGACCGGGGTGATACCGGAAAAGCACCGTAGCTTCTGCCGGCACAAACCGGGGATGATCCGGGGTATGATATAGCCGGTAGAGCTACGGTAGAGCTACGGTAGAGCCCCGGTATATGCCGGCAGAGCCCCGGTAACTACAGGCAGAGCCCCGGAGGATAAAGGTAGAGCTAACGGTTGATCCCGGTAGAGCCCCGGCAAAGCCCGGATCATTTCAAAAAATAAGGACAATTTGTGATGATTGAACTTGTTTGTATTAAAAGCCTTCCCATTTCCCTTCTATCCAGTATGGCATAAGGATTTTTCAGAAATCATCATGAATTACTATTCTGGAACAATTGATATTTATATTAAATAAAAATTATGTATCAAAGTTATCATTTTCGGGCGTTTTCAATCCACCGGGGTTCTACCGGGGCTCTGCCTGGATCGTCCTGGGCTCTGCCGGGCTCTGCCTGGATCGACCTGGGCTCTGCCTGGGTCAACCGGGGCTCTTCCGGCGTCATCCGGGAACGACCGGGGAAGCACCGGCATGAACCGTAGCTTCACCTGGGCTCTGCCTGGATGATCCGGAGCGCATCCTGGGTTGTTAGTAGGGAACTACCGTAGTGCTGCCGGGGTAAGTGTGACCGCAACAATAATTTCATCCCGGATCGTCCCGGATCATCCCGGTAACTTACCGGGATGGTCCTGGGCTCTGCCGGGAGTAAGTGAGACCGAGGCTTTAACTTAAACAAGGGATTGCTTTAGACGCATAGAATTAAAATGAACTAAAGTCTTAAGAGTTATTTCAGGGAATGTTAAATTACAAAATAAGCATGCTGGAATAAAAGTTATTACTTGTCCAAAATCTAGTTGAAATGTCACAATATTGAGTACATAATGTTGCCAGACGATTGGTTTTCTATTGGCAACAAAAGCAGTTTGTGGTTTCCATACAAATCAAATGTCTAAAACAGATAATGTAACACATCAAATATATCCCACCTGGTACGAGTATTAACAAAATTTATAAACCTCTTCAACGGGGCTACTGTCATAAAAGAATGTTTCAGAATCTGTGTCAAAGTACATATGACGAACTGCAACAAACTGCATCAAAGGATAATATAATATTCCCTGAAAAAATACATGGGTTGTATGATATTAAACATCGGCAACAACATCCTGGATGGAAAATTGTTGTCATTTTATATGCGCGCCTGTAATATAATAAATGTCCTGTTCCTGTAAATACAATTGCGCATCAATTTTATTTACTTTTAAACTATAATATATCACGATTTTAACCAAAAAAAATAATATTATGTTAGAAATGACTTGAAATGCGAAACGTTCACACATGAAAAATGAGACAGTCGGAGGCAATATCTAAAAGTTTTCTATTTCAAAGAATAACGTCAATCTCATTCCTTTTTAGATAAGTTTTCACACAGAAAAGTATGAAAGTCTATTTCTAGTCTGTCTTCAGACTAATATAATATTTTTTTTACACAAGTAAAAGACATTTGAAATTAACACCATATATTTAATGCGAAAGTAATTTACAAATGAAGGATACTCTTTAATTACTTGGCGAGATGAAAGTAAGAAATACTTTTTAGAATAGATATCATCTGTACTCTGTAATGGTGTAAGATGATCGACTACATACGAGGTTCGAACACCACAAAAATCGAATATTCAAATATGATTTCTTCTCCTGCCTGTTTCTGATATTTCTTCCTGAGATATTTGCAATATGTAAATATATTTAGTTTTAAATTTATTTTTGCAGTAGAAAAGAGAAAATTAAAAACAAGTAACTTCACAACATCTGATTGTCATTCCGTCTGTCAGTACGCACACACATTTGGGTGTTAATGAGCTTCAAACACAAGTTAAGATACAAAAAACGATAAATCATCCAATTACATTTTTGCTGAAAACTTAACCTAAAGATGAAAGAAATTGTTCGTAAACTCAAAATGTTGCAACGTCCGTCCGTCCATCTTTAAACTCAGTGTTTCCTCTTCTGTATTTCTTTAACATATGAAACATGGTGCCGGTGTTAATCTAAATAAGATAATATCCAAAAGGACATGTACAGAACAGTGAAACTCATTGCCCGTTCTGTATATATTGAGCCAGTTGAAGGCCATATAAAATGTTGCGCAGAAATGCCACCCATACTCAGTGTGGCAATACCACGTGACATTGACGTCATTTTCGGCATCATTTCCAAGACAAATGTTGCTCGATTCGGAAAAGAAAACAGCCGTATATATTTTATTTCTGTACCAATTTCTTTGGGATATGCACCAGTCTACGGGGAAAAATATAAGCTTTCCATAGAATATTGGACCTTCGTCAGTATATAAGCCGTTTTATCAAACCCTTTGCCTAACCTTGGAAGTTGCTTGTATTAGAGCGGGCTTCAGTTGCAAGCTATTTCGTTTTCTGGCGTTATCTGGTCTACGCCATAATTAAAAAGTAAGGTTTACATCAACCGGGAGTACGGAAGGCAAAACTCTACCTAAATATGTTCATATTTTTATTATGAATGACATAAATCTTACATTTTACTTCAATTGTCAAATCTGGCACCAGTTTCAAGTCGAAAAAAAGGACTACAGTTTAAAGCCGATTTTAGAATCCGTTGCAAATGCGAAGCAACATGCCTACCGTTCTCTTTCTACAATTTAGTTTTTTCATTGTTGATCTTTCACAGAGAGATTATGAAAAAACTGATTGTTCCTTAAAGCAACAACACTTACTTGTATCGCAATAGTGCACGTCAAATCACGTAGATTTAGTCCTGTCGGAAAATAATGTTTGGTTTCGTTTTGAAGATGTTTAAAGTATTGCTCATCTTTTCCTATGTAGTTAAATGTGTTTTATTCTATTTCACAATGGCGAAATTGATAAGAAATATATAGATAGATTTATTTCGGCAAAGGAAGCATATACATAGTTGACAATATAACATAGGATAAAATAATGAGCATTATTAAATACTATATCACATACGAGTAAAACTATGACATGCTCATCAAAACCAAGGATAACACAAAAAAGGGCAAAAAAGCTCTTATTTCCATTGTGGTCCTTTGTATTGACGGCATGACATAGAGAGGCAAACCTTAATATGATCATGTTTAAAAATACTAATAAATCATAAAAATGTATATCACAGTCAAATCTTGAGTTAATGATACTCCTGTTTACAGCTAGGATTTAAAACACATTACTAAAATTGTAATAAGATAAATAGAAGACAATTTAAAATCCTGAGCCGAAATATGTAAAAACATGTTTAAAAAAAAATTTAAATACTGTTCATAAGATGACTTTTGATGGCAACCTTAAAACTTTGTAACCTGTTGATCTCCGTTAACTTTACAGGTAAATCATTCCATAATTTAATACCAGAGAAAGCAAAATGATTTAGAACCCTGGCCTTTGACCTTAGGTAGACAATATCCACCCTTTTGACTAAGTCTTGTACTATAATTATGAATGGAATCTTGTGAAATAAAGTGTTCAGACATGTAATCCGGAGATAGGCCATTTTTTTATCTTAAAAACATGACACAACATTATCTGTTCAACTCTTTTGTGGACCGGTAACCAGTTAAGGGACTTAAAGTGGGATGGGTCAATGTGGGCTCTAGAGTCCAAGTCAAGTACAAATCTCATTATTTTGTTTTGACAAGTTTGTAACTTATTTTTTAAAGACTGTGTCAAGCTATTATACCAAACAGAGCATTGCGTAATCATAGTGACACTGAATAAGAGACATAACCAGAAGTTTCTTGGTATGCTGAGTAAGAAAACTCTTTCTTGCGGTAAAGAAATTTTAACCGAGAGTTGGCCTTCTTAAGAACAGACTCGGCCATGGCGCAAAATGACAGATTTTGGTCTATAGTAATCCCAAGATACTTGATAGATGAAGTTGATTCAATGGATGTACCAGAACAGGTTATATGCAGGTTAGATTGTGACCTAAGTTTTTGCCTGGACCCAAATAAAATTGACTCGGTTTTACCCAAATGCAATGATAACTTATTGTCCACTAACCATTGGCTGACCAATTCCATATCATCTGTCAATGCCTTTTCAAACAACAGATAAACTTTTACCAGATACAAGGATACCAGAATCATCAGCATACAAAAGCAATTTATTTTTGACCACAGCTGACATATCATTTACATAAATTAAAAAGAGAAGGGGTCCAAGGATTGAGCCCTGAGGAACACCACATGTTATTTTGGAATTGGAAGAATAAGTACCAGAGACATCTACAAGCTGCTGTCTATCTGATAAATATGATTTTTGAACCAATTTAGGACGTCAATACTAAGACCTGATGCTTGCAGTTTCATTAAAAGAATGGAATGGTCGACTGTGTCAAACGCTTTCTGCAAAATCCAGCAGCACCATACCAACAACATTACCTTTATCATTTTCATACCTGATAAAGTCTGTAAGGTGAATCAGACAAGTATCAGTAGAGAAGCCACTCCTGAAACCTGATTGAAATTTATACAGCAGATCTTTTCCTTAAAATAAGCTTCAACCTGGTCATAAACCACCTTTTCAAGGATTTTAGATACAACATTTAAAATGGACACAGGCCGGTAATTACCAAACAGACAATTTGTCGTTCTTTTTATAGAGGGGAACAACTCTTGCAGATTTAAGATCATCAGGGACTTGACCTTGGATAAGGGATAAGTTTATGATATGAGCTAATGGACTAGCAATAACTGGGATCCATCTCTGATAAAACGTGAGGGTATACCATCTAAGCCAGTAGCTTTTTTGACACCTAATGAAGTTAAGTATTTAAGAACTTTACTTTCAGAAAACAATGGAAAAAAGAAAACTGTTTGCAAAAACACCCTTGTTTGCATAAAAAGTATTAACAAAATTCGTACCAAATTTTATGCATACTTTCTGGCAACTTTTCAACAAGTTTACATGCAACTGTTGTATAAAATTTGTTAAATGATTCAGCAATAGGTTTCTTTTCAAAACACACATTATCATCAATATTTAAACATATATTTGAACTGGTTGAAGATGAACCCTTCTATGTGCTCTCAGTGAGAGAAAGAGTTAATATAAAAAACACTTTTGTATGATATGGAAAGGGTTACACTTTAACGCGAGTGTTGTTAAGCTAAAGGTACTTTTTCAGTTTATTCTGACTAACACTGACACTCGTGAATGTGACGAACAGGTTCTTCTGTCCTCAAAAGAGAGACTTTTAAAAGGTATATATTTTTTTCTGGAATTGTTGTATAATAAAGTTCTATAGAGTTTGATAAACTAAAACACAGTTTGAACTTGGAACTTTGCCTTGTAAATCTGATAGAATTGTTACTTAGTTGCATTGCTTATAATTCTCTATTTATCAAAAAGACCCAAAATAGCCATGAATAAGAACGAGAATGGACGCCATGTGGAGTAAACAAAAGTAGAAAATAGTTTAACAGATAAATGATTTTACAAACCAAATCCATCAATCAAAATCAAATTTCTTGAAACAAAACATTCAACAAGACGGAAATAACAAAGATTATCAATAATTATATAAATATTTACATTAACATCTGTAATAGCAACATCGGCAAGATCTATGACTGGGGTCCATATGCCACTGATGCGTCCATTGAATAATTGATAGCTAACATAAGCTTAGTAAAATTACGATTACATTTGAAGAGTAATTTCAATTCTTATCCTTCAACTGTCAAAATGACTTACTTCTTTATTTACATATCAGATAATTCACTTATTTAGTATATGCGTCACGTTTATCATGTTTTAGATTTTAATGTGCGATCCTTTTTTAATCTTAAAATGCTACAAAAAGCCTGTTTAGGACATTTGCAGGTCATGCCGCGTGCAATAATCCATGCATTTACAGCCAATGGCCACATCGATAAGAAATAGTCCCAAATAGCCCTATTGTTTTTATTCAGTTGAAAGAGACATTATTGTTAAAAAAGTTCTACTCGATTTAAATGTTTTCAAACCACAAATATTCCGTTCCCTTCCTCTCTTTACAATGTATATTGGTGAGCTCTCTGATAAAGCTGAATTGACTGATATAATTAACTAAATTTGTCAGATATGCAGTTCATCAACAGAAATAAAAATGCAATTATAAAATAGATAGTGTTTAATAGTGTTCTTAAGTTAACGAAGTTATATCCAGTTCACGAAAACGGTTACCGTGGGTATGAAAACAGGATATAAAAATATTTTTTATCAACGAGTGCCACTGTGTTAAAAAAGCTTAATCTATCATACTAAAAGATTGCTACAGGTTCTTTATATATATACAAAGGCTCTTTACAAAAGAATAACATTTGACTTTAAAATTGCCGCGTCGAGGCGTAACCCTTTTTACAGCATACAAATCGAAGTGATCCGGAATGTGCACGTTCATTGGACAGGCTAGCTAAGTCAATCAGAGCCTGAAACATTTTCAATTTTGCCGTTTTAGGGGAAATTTAGGGTTTCTGTTTTCTATTCCATGTTTAGTATTGCTACATGACACAAATAAATGTTTCATAATCATTACCGTGAAAGAACAATGATTAAAGAGTAAATCAATTTCTTTACAAATACTGCAGTACAGACAACAATTTTACTACTTTTAAATCACTTCAATATCGCAGCGAGGAAAAATTATTTAAATATTCATTTGTGTTTATGTAAATTGTATAGAAAATAAAAAGTTTTTCATGGTTAACATAATTATAGAAAGAGAACGGTAGGCATGTTGCTTCGCATTTGCAACGGATTCTAAAATCGGCTTTAAACTGTAGTCCTTTTTTTCGACTTGGAACTGGTGCCAGATTTGACAATTGAAGAAAAATGTAAGATTTATGTCATTCAAATAAAAAAATGAAACATATTTAGGTAGAGTTTTTGCCTTCCGTACTCCCGGTTGATGTAAACCTGACTTTTTAATCATGGCGTAGACCAGATAACGCCAGAAAACGAAATAGCTTGCAACTGAAGCCCGCTCTAAAACAAGCAACTTCCAAGGTTAGGCAAAGTGTTTGATAAAACGGCTTATATACTGACGAAGATCCAATATTCTATATGGAAAGCTTATATTTTTCCCCGTAGACTGGTGCATATCCCAAAGAAATTGGTACAGAAATAAAATATTTACGGCTATTTTCTTTTCCGAATCGAGCAACATTTGTCTTGGAAATGATGCCGAAAATGACGTCAATGTCACGTGGTATTGCCACACTGATACTACTACATTGTGCACGGGGTTGGTTTTTGTTTTTAACCAATCTATCTCTTACCAATTTACTTTATATTTCTGAATCTCTCAGAGACATTTTAATTATTTGTGAAAAATATTTGCCGGCAATAATAAATATAGACTGAAATTGAACTGTTAAATTGATCTGCCTGAAACAGACGAACAGATAAACAATCATGATGGCAAATATTGGATACTGTCAAGGAAAATTGTCCTTTTCTAATTTTCTCAGAACCACTTGTTGGGATAATTTAATTAAAAGATAAAACATTTAAGTTTATTTCAAAGAGATTCAGAGCATATAAACAAAACGTAAATAAAACCTTACACAACTGTTGAAATTATGATTGGACCTGTCCTTGCAGACTTACATCAAGTACGGTATGGCAGTTGACGTTGCTTGCTTGAGATACATGTATATAAGCTTTCACATCCTTAATTGAAATCAAGATTAGTTCTAAAGTTGTAATTAGGAGCGAAAATATAAATATTGAAAAGAAAATTTAAAAATACAAAAACGGAATAATTCAGATACTCTGTAGACAGCATTAACAATTTCATCATAAGGTGTATGCCCAGTGATGTAGCTCTACACTTTAATATTTTGTTCTTGTTTTAATTTTTTCTTGTATTTTTATAGTATGTTGTTTTAAGGACGGTTTTAAAAAACAGATATTACCCCATTTGTAAACGTATTTCTCAAATTTTGCACTAAAAAGGTACTTATTCATTTGACAGTATTCTGCACAAAAAGGAACAAAATATAGAGATTATTTTGCTAATATTGACACATTTGATATTCTTAGGTCGGATGCAATGAATGTCTTTTATAACTATATATTGAGTAATAATAACATGCTATTTATATTTTGATGTTTTTTTTGTTTGTTTTCTTTTTTCTTTTTTTCCAGGAGAATTAATGTTATATGTAAAGTTAAAATTTAATGTATGTCACATATGTATATTTTTCATGAATACGTGATGATTGTTTAGAGATCATGTCAAACCTTAGTCAATGTTAAATTTTTTCAAAACTTAAAGATGCCAAATTATTTCCGTTTTTCCTGTTAGTTTAAACTGTATTTAATTCACAAAATAATGCATGGTAGTACATTACGATACATTCTGAATAATTAAATTAAATTAATATGTATAAATCTTTACATCTGCTGCAAAAATTACAATTTTGTATTGTTTGTATATTAAAAAGGGGTACTTTCAAAATGCTTGTATGAAATACATATTGTAGTTATGGCCTTAAAAAGCGATTGACGCGAACACGAATTCATTGCTTAACGGAACATTTTATTCTGTTTATGTACAATATCCATGTTTATCACACACCCGTGCCGATTTTGCGACTCCGTAAATATGGTATTGCACGGCCGTGCATATATTTTGACGTGACGTCATTAGCGTTATACAAACATAGTGTAAAGACGCGCTAAATTGTGGCGTTATACTATATGCGCGTCAATGAAAAATGACTCTTATTTCACTTTAAACTGTATTTATTTTTGGTATGTGATAAATAGAATATTAAATTCGTGTAAGTTCATTTCTGAATTTATTGCACTCGTTGAATAAAATAATATTATGCTCGCCAGAGGCTCGCATAATATAATTTTATTCAACTCGTGCAATAAATTCATTATTGAACTTACACTCATTCAATATCCTCTATTTATTAAATAACAGAGATATTCTATGAAACAAATGTTTCTGGAATAAACCATATGATTATGGAACCAATATAATTTTACTGTAGATAAATTCATATCATATGATAAAAATAGTTCAGCTATAAGTGATAAATATAGGTATTACAAAACTAGTCAACTTTTTTGTAATACATCAAAAGATAGAATCTGATGAACTATTTTAAGAGGGATGTATACGAAAGAGATGACTACATTTCAGTACATAATTTACAATTACTATTTCTTTTGCAAGTAGGCCATACCTAAGTTTAATTATATTTGTTTATTGTGTATAGTTTTACATAAATACATAATATTTCACAATAATACACAATTTATACTTAAATACACTAATGTTAATCAACAAAAGGGTTGTACTTAAAGTTATAACAACATTGTTGAGGGCCCTCCTCTAGCCTATACTTGCAAATAAGAAATACAAACAGCATATCCCTGCCTTCAATGATTAATTCTTATTCAGTTTTTGTATATCATTATCTTTATTATTTATAAAGTGTTTAAAATATCTCACCATAAAATAATAATTATTTCAAAGTGTCGTTCGTGTTTAGTTTCTATGTTCTACAATAAAGTTTTACCATTCAAAGGTTCCACCATAGCAAAACCAAGTAAAATACATACTACAATTTCAGACTGAAGTTTTCTGGTAATTACTTAACCTTGAAAGAAATCTTGGTTTATTTTGATTATCGTTTGTAAAATAAAGTGTATCCACACATGAAGAGCCAATTTGTTCTAGTTAACAAACGTTTAATAAGTACCAAACAACCTTAAGAAA
>NW_026862429.1:0-18873 GCF_026571515.1 Ruditapes philippinarum | reverse complement strand
CGAAAAGTTTAACTGTCAAAAAGTTTTATTAAATAGTTTTTACAAAAGGGAACAAAACGAACTTTACAGGAGTAATTATTCCTAAACTTATCTTTCATGATGTAATGCTGTGAATTATGTTGATCATGACTCTTATATGCTTTACTTGTCTATCATGTAGCTTTGTAAAATGTTATCTCATTATGTACAATTATAGTTAATCCATATGTCAGTCAACTTGCCACTTTTGTTTTAGAACAAGCCGTTACTTGGAATAGAATTAGAATTCACATTCATATTATATCCCAGTAATATTTTGCGTTTATCAATTAAAATATTTATGACTATATGAAATGAAATCCATTGGTCACCACTTGTCACTTTCAATTTTAGCAAGTTGTGACTGGATATGGAATCATTTTTCTTGCTACTACTTATTTTTACTATACAACATATATGTTTATATGAACATAAAAGTTGATTGAATGTTAAAACTGAATGTTAAAGTGATGCAGAAATCACTATTACGTTATAAAAATGTGAAGGCTTTATCTTTCGCATATTAATATAACCAAACTTTGGGTTGCATAATTATGATTATTAAATGTTAAATTGCTAAAGCCATCTATATTATCATTAGTATGTAAATGTCGGCCAGATGGGTCTATGACCTTCTGGTGTTTTGAAAATAAAATCTTGATATATTGAAAAATTTAAACTTTAGAAAAGCTGAAGGCTGCTTTACACTTATGTTAAAACTTGTATAAAACGCAATGAAACATTTGACTGTATGTTGATATTTTGATAAAGGCATTGTTGAATGTATAACAGCTACATATAACGGATGTCCATATTTATTTACAGTTGTTTGGTAATATCTCATTCATTTTGTTGAATCAAATGACTTACATGCTGCAGGTTTCACACATTTTCTATAATGTCGACATTTAAATAAAAGCGGTTTGTTATGCCAGTGCTCATAATTATACTTTTACTACATGTATTCCTTTATTAGTTTTGACATTCATCTTGTGAATGTGTAAAACGATGAATTTGGTTTCTTTTGTGATAAGATCAAAATATATCATATATGAACTATTAATGTTTTTCCTGTATTTTCTAAAGTTCACGAAAAGAAAATAAATAATAGAGCATTAATTTCGATACCGATAACATCTTGTGTTACCATGACTACGTCTCGTATAATTGTAGAATATCTATAGTAAAATCTTTTTATTCTTCAAAGTAAGTTTAGCTTAGAAACAATTTACACTGTGCTTTTAGCTCACGGTACTAAACAAGAAAATAACAAATGAAACCTATGGTACAAAAATTATAAACTATAACATATAGGTATTTTCTGCTGTTTGGCACAAGGTAACAACAATATGTTCGGTCAAAGTCAATTTTAATTGACCAAACGTAGACCATTTGTCGCCAATTTTGAAAACAGAATGTCATCATTTGAATCGCGGTAATTTATGTTACATTTCAGTTTGTTCATGTTCCACATGTTATTTTTACATGATTTTGAATAATTATCCTTACTTTGTTTAAATTTCGTCAAACAAAAATATTAAGAAAATGATGATTGTTTCAGACATACGCTCACATTTAATGGACTATTGTTGCTTTTTGCAGAATATGTAAAATGTTGTTCTATTTTACGTAACAATCTAGAGATTTAAAATATTTTGCACAAAAACTTTGTTGTATAGATTTATGAATAAAATATGTCAATTCTGACCAATTCTAGCACTGGTCACATGAAAATATGCCATTACCTTGAAATAAGTGATGACGCGGATTTACCGATGTTAAGTATATTTTCTATAAAACAAATTTTCCTTATTGTTTACATCACTCAATTTAATGTATGTGTCATTTTGTTTCATAAAAATAAATGTGATAAATGTCATGAATTCCCTATCCTTGCAAATACATTTAAAACATGTTTCATAATTGTGATCGCAATGGAGTGATTGTTGGGAGTTACTAAGTTTTTACTAAAGTGGTCATGCATATTTAGGCAATCTTCTTAATACTTTCTATTGAGTCATATTTCTAAGTAAAAAAAGATCCGCTGATGTTTTCCTAAACCCTCCATTGGCTATACCATAATACCAAAAACATGTACACATACCAACTCCTACATAAGGGTTACGTAATTAAAAAAAGACTAAAACAGAGAGTGTCGTGGATATTATAAACATTTAATTAATACACAAAATTACGACATTTTTATAGATATGTACAAATTTATACACAAATCTTATGACATTACGTAATGGATTCCAAGCTTAGCATGTTTCATTTTGCTTAAATATATCTTGATGTATTTTTGAGACTAGTTAAATTAAGTTAACTGTACCTGCGACTTTTTATCACGATATCAGTATTTCTTTCTTTTGAAATACTAGAAAATGTGACACATATATAATCCATAAATTTTCTCAGAAAATACTTTAGGACAGTTATTGATTAACGTTATTTGCAAAATTATAAGCCAACAACTCCTTTCACTGTGACAATGCGTTGGCTTAATACTACAAACCCGTATGTCATTTTTTTGTCATTTTTAGAAAATCGCATTTGAAAGTTTGAACTGTAATAACTTTTTAATGATAAACCGTATAAAGATAAAATTTTCAGTGAATTTAGAAATCAGTATGTTATACATATATACCAAATTTTATTTCTGTGCCTACAATTTTAAAGCTAAAATCTCAAATAATTTATTTCAATTTTTCATAATAAATAAGAAAACACATACATATTCTGAATTCTAAAACCCCATTCGGGAGATACTGGGTTGTTGGCAAAACATTCAGGTCATTTCTACACCATTAAAGCGACATACGGGGTTCTATGTGAATTATTTGAAGCAAAATTGATTAAGTGTAATAATTTTCGGCTAGAAACAGCAACAATTCAAGTAAAAAATATCATTAACTTCTCCTACTGTGTTATATATTACACGTCTGTTTGAAAATCAATGCTACTATCAAATGATATCTACATCAATTTTTCAAAAGTATGCACTTGTTCTGTTACATGTTTAACAACCGTGGGTATCCGACGATGCGTTTCTGTCACATACCTATGTTGCTATAATGTTTCAATTTTTTATTTAGAGTGTACATCAAGTAGATGCTTTTCGTACTTTAGAAAACAGCGTTGAATCTGAAACAATTTGTCCTTATAGCATCTAGATGTAAACAAGGTATTTTGTCTTCCATTCAAGAATATCTAATAACTATAACTTCATGGATGCAAATGGAAATAAGGGTTCAGCTATATAGCCAATGAGTACCCTTTCAAAAAGTGTAAAAACTTAAAAATAAGAAGCTTTCGGAAACAAAAAAGTTATAGTACTCATCGAGGCTGTCCGAAATGGTAATCATCCGAATAAATGTAGTATTTACATATGTATCTATTTAAGACATTTACTATATAATTCAAAATGATGTTAGAGCTTTAAAAACTAAATCATCAATACATGTATATTACAGTCAGGTAATATACTATAATTATCTCTAAATAAATCACTAAAGGTTTTTTCAAATATTTGGTTGTGATAAAGTAGGCAGCCATTACAGATTTGTCATGTATCACGTGGTACAAAATCAGAATGTTTGATTGGACGAGAAGTTACTGGAGTCTAGAATTAAAGTTTGATGTAAATAGCGAGTTACGGGTTTGTGGAATTGGAAATAAACATATTTATGTTAGTTCTACAACTACATAAGTATGTTCACTGTGAAGAGCTCATTGAGACGAAAAAAATGATATAAAAATCTCAATTTTGCCAAAAATCGAGTTACGGGGTTGTAGAATTAACCCGACGAATGATAAACATTTTGTTTAAAAAAAACAACTTCACTGATGAATTCAAAGAGGTTCGATACAAATGTAAGTATGGGTTCGTTATATACAGCTATGCAGCTTAATAATAACAAAGTCATTTAAACAAAGGTCATATAAGCCAGTGCTCCATTTATCTTACATGAAGGTCTGTTTTTGTGTGATATATCTTATATAGCTTCATTTGTAAAAAGGAAAGGAATGATGTTGGACTGATCAATTCTAAATGAATGTAGTATGTTCGTGTTCTTTATCAATAGCAACCACAATAAAAGTATATCATTAGTAAAGTTGTGTTTGGCTCATACAAAATGATTTGGGTTCGATTGTGTTGGAAGCTATAAGCTTATTGAAATAATCACGAATCCGATCCTGGAACCAGTTGGTACTAAAATGAGTATAACGTTTACTTCTCACGGAAACAACGGCGTGCCTGTGATGCAGTCACGCGACCATGTTATTAATTAAGTTGATTGTCATGCGTGAAAAGTTTTTATGGATAGATCATGAAATACTTGACCGATTGATCCATAAATTTCATGTTAAGCCGCGACGTGATAAAATTAACAGGATAAAAATCAGCTCGTCTTCGACGGCAAAGTATATTATGTGAATTAAACTTTGAGATATATGCAGGCACGGCTCCTTGTTAGGCGCCAAATGTCACGTACAGGTTGAGAATAATGTGCGACCTGACTAGGACTTAAACCAGGAACCTTTTGAATGACGTTCAACTGCTCTACCACAAGAACTATCTACATTTTTAAAATGTGTATTGATACATTAAAAGACTTACTAAAATTAACACTCAGAAGAAACTTAATGAATTCTCCCATTGTGCTTTTCTCCTATTACCTTCTTATGGGGTATTTCTCCCACTGTGCTCTAATGGATAGTTTTGCTACAGACAAATATTATGAACAGAGCAAGAGTTAGACATTTATTTTAAACCGTCAATTTTATAAGAAACTAATGAAAATTATTCCAAACAATAATCAGTTTAAGGTTATCATTGTCTGACGATAACAACTGGTATATTTATCGTTATATATATATCGACCCTAATTGCATGTTGTCGTACCCAAAGTGTCATATTTCATGATATGGCTACAAAATTGTGAATTTGATTGACTGTTTTATACTAAGGTAATACTAGTAATATATTATGATCATAATAAGTAAATACATATTCGAACAATCTGATTAAAATCATCATTGACTCATTAGGATCTGATGAGCACCAAAAGGAGGCCTCCTTCTCATGACTTTTCAAACAGTTAATCATCGACGAGTTTTTGCGATTTTGAAAGCGATACAAATTCTATTTGTACAACAATACAGAATATTTGATTTTCACGATTTCGAGTATAAACATAGCGCAGTCCATATAGCCAGCAGGTCATCTGGCTTAACAATTTTGCCAATTAAAGTGGAGTCTTTCATTTGCATTTAATTTCATTTTAATAGCTTCAAACAAAAATCATAGTCGTAGATGTTATTGATGTCTTTGCAAAAATCATTTATTTGTTTTTGTCCACACACAGCGATAGTTTGATACTTCGTGTTATGTCTATCTTTAAAGGACAGTATGATTGCATGACTATAAATAGCTTTCAAGGGAAATCAGAAAACCAATGATGGCTAAAAATAAGGGGTCATTCTGATCTACATGCAATTATCTAATATTCAAAAATGAAAACGCAAACACAATATAACGTTGCTAATTATTCATTTAACAAGTCTATGTTAATAGAAACTTCATCTCATATACACAGATGGTAAACACTTTGAATAACAAAACGAAATGTTTGAAAAATACAATGTACATTAATTTGCGAGGCCTGCACAACCGTTGATCGGCAGAATTTTATTTCAGAATAAATTCAACGAATTCATCACCAAAACATTGAATGATAGATTTTTTAGAACTTCATCTTTCTAAAAATCAAGGTAATACTCCAAACCAACGAAATTTAGGTGGACACCATCCTCATAAAAAACGCCATTTCAATGTCAATTTCTTACTTGATAATATCAAACTTACTTAAAGAACTAAATATGTGGCGACATTATCGATAAATCCTTTTGCGTTCAAGATCCATTGATTCATTATCAAATTTCCCCCATACCCTTCTGGGTAAAATGTCAACACAAATAATACAAACAAATGCCAATGCATCGTAAATGAACGACACTTCCTCCCAAATTGTGAATTAAATCATCACCCCATAATAGATATGTATTAACGATTGAGCAGGTAAAAGTGGATCTTTGCTTCTATTTCCAGTCGTAGCGTGGACCATCGTAGACCTTTAACGCCCCGCCCCTAGCCATGCAATTTTTGCCCGTGTATTCACAAGTTACTCTTTCCAGTTCTTACTGCTTGATGGACTTTCCAGTACGGGAGCGACCCAGTGACCCATATGAATAAACATGGACGAAAAATGTCTCGAAACAAAAATACCTCAAAATTTGTTGAAAAAATGACACAAACTGCTCGAACTTTCTAATAATTCTGATCGAATGTATAATTTGTAACAATCTCTTTTCCATCTACGGATTTTCATTATAATAGCTTTTTCAGGAACTCCTGCTAGATCAGCAGCTCTGTCAATTCTATAACTATGAGTTTTGTACTAAGATTCAACATGTTCAAATGACAAGCGCTTAAAATGCATTTCGACAAAACCACCGGCAATTGGATTCTCGTAACTGGCGAACTATAGTTATGATTGAACAGGGGCCCCTATGTTTTGACCGAATAGAAATAAAGTTAGAAACAATGTAACGAATTTACTGACCATAAATTGTCCTCTTTCCAATGTAAATAGCAGAATAAATTCTTTATGACCCGTCAATCTGTACTGCAGACAAGAACAGAGTGATTGTATTTTTGCACGGGTTTTGTCTTGTATTTATATAACGTACCGAGTACACGATATGCTTGACTAAGAATCTATCGAGCGTAACCTACAAAATAAAGCAGGTAGTTCATTAAGCTGATGGAGCAATATAGTAGATGATTAATATTTACAGCGGTCGATGTTTTCTAATTAAAATAATAGTAAATGTAATTATCTTTTAAAATAGCAAAATAATTAATATTATTTTACCATCACCGTTGACATTTTAATGAGCTCGTGATCCATATGAAATTCTTATAAAAGGGAACAATGGAAACAAAACAAATAGTTGAAAATCTCAGTCTCGGTTTTATTAGATACAATGTTTTTTATGCAAGAGCTATTTCTGCAGCTTTAGAAGATTAAATTATGCCGGGAAATGTTTAATGAATATGCAGAATTGCTTTGTTATCGGCTATTTTCGTCCAGCAAGATAAACTCTTATTGATAAACTATAATCGAAGAGGTGTTACGAAGTAACAAAAGCAGCAAAGTTCTTAACATGGTTCACGTGCTTGGGGATATTGTAGCTTTAACGTGTTTACTGTTACTTTTTTTCTAAACTTTAAATAATAAAACGCTATATAAAGATTATTAATTAAATTCATAAAGATTAAACGATTGAACAGCAAATGAATCATTATGATTGTTTTTAGTGTACATTATATATGATATTTTCGAATTTTTCATTTTACAGATTTATTCACCTCGACGTTAATTTTTCGTGTAAGTAAAGTCTTATTTTCAAGCGGAGAATGCGCATTATAATATTGTAGAGTGGTTCTAACGATATTAGGCTTTTACTTCAATTGATACACAAAAATGGATGTCGCCAGCAATCATTTACAACACATTGGAGACGTCTGATGACCCAGGTACCCCAATCGTTCTTTATTTCAAGCATGTACGGATTATTTACCTAACACACTACATAATTGACAAATGAAGTGCACAAGACCTGTTTAAATCATTGAATAATATTTTTGTTGCATGACTTATATTCGTGATTTACATTGTTTCGCTTTTCTCATTATTGTGTTAAACTAACCTATTAAATCATTTGCAATGAGGTTAATGTTAAATGAATAGAAAATTGATTTTATTAAAGATCACGTTTCACTTAAGACATTGATACGTATAACGAAACTATATTATTTATGCTATTGGCCATATACCTAAGGGTATGTATGTTATATTTTGTTTACTTCGTTTTGAAAGGTTTATAACTTTGCTGCAATAACAAATTGCAAATAATTGTTCTAAAAACTAAAATGAATGGCTCGTGTTTGATGAAGAAAAAATATAAAAGAAAAAATGAGGAACTTAAATTTGGTTAGTAAAATAAAGTTTCATATTTACTCAATTTTGTCATTCAAGTAAAAGATTTTATATTATATTTACATTTTCTGAAATAAATATATGAGTAATGACTTTAATATTTTGAAATTACATTTTATACTGTACGTAGTGTAGGGTATATGTACATACTAGTGAAAAAATAAAAGTATTTGTCCAAACATCACAATGGCTGAAGGTTAGATATTTTGAAAGAAATCTTTTTGTTGATCAAATTTTAGCAATCGCAATTGGTACCGGGCAATAATCGGGGATTACCCTTAAATAAACAAAGTTTATATTCAGTTTGATATGCCAACGAGTTTGATATCAGTTGAATTGTCATGGATAACACGTCCTCTTAAAACAATTGGTAGATTTTTAACCAACTTCACAGGAAGCCCTCTACAGAAATTATAGTTATACCAATCTAATGCATAGGAATTTTAAATCAATTATAAATTGGTATATAGGTTATCTCTATTTTCCTTAAGAAATGCTCAGTATTTAGATATATGGCATGTAAAGTCATCTCATAAACGTCTTAAACTTACAGTGAAATAAATCATGACCCTGGGGTAGAAAATAGACACGCTCTTGGGGTTACATATTTCATGAACTGTAAAAGAGATGAAAATCTGGTCAATATTTTTTACACGACTGCAATTTCTAAAGCTAAAATTTTGGCATGTAGCATTGCCTCGAGGACCTCTTCAGAAGTTACCAAATTTCTGAAGATATTTAATAATTTTTCTATAGTAATATTATAATTTATGCAAAAGTGGTATAATATTTTATGGATTGTTTTACTTTTTATCCAGAAAAATTATAATTCCCTGGTAGAAAGAAATACTATACACATTCTGTAGAAAAAATTAACCAGTCCTAGAGAAATATTTTACTTGTCCCTCGGAAGTATTATTATTGTTTTGTAGAAATATACATATTTTGTAGAATTGTTATAAATGTTCTGTCTAAATATTTTACTTGTTCTGAAAAAAATATGTTCTGTAAACATATCATACATATCCTGTAGAAATAAAATACCTGTCCTTTAGTTATATTATGTTTGTCCTGTAGAAATACACGTTCTGTATTAATATCAAACTTGTCATGAAGAAATATATTACCTGTTCTATAGAAATAATATACTTATCCTGTAGAAATGTTCAATACAAGTTAAATATTACTACAGAACAAGTATTATATCTGTACAAGACATGTATGATATTTCTACATAACATGTATAATATTTCTACAGGACAAGTATAATATTTTTACAGAACAAGCCTTAAATAATTATGCTTGTTCTGTAAAAATATTATATTTGTTCTGTAGAAACGCTGTTAAAAGTGATATATGCTACACCTTGCTCTTATTTCAATGTAACATGTTATAAAGGTAGAAGTAAAGTAATACCGATTTATTTTACAGATGATATATACCATTTGTATTTTTCAACTGGTTTACAAGTCGACAGGAGGTAAGTGTTTTGTTTGTTTGATAAAAAATGAAGGATTTGGTATAAATGGCATATAACAGCGCCGTCGCCAAACTGAGACAAACTCCTCTGTTAAATTAAAAAAGTTAACAAACATTTTAGGCAGAAAGATCAGTCTTGATAATAAAAAAATAAATAATTGAAAAGCCTACAATAAAAGTAGAATGGACTCGAAAATCTATGAAGGATTTTTACTATACACATGTCTACGTGATAATTTTAAAGCTGGAATAACTTTATTTTAAATTATAGAAGTCGATGAACAATGTAAAGTAGATTGTGCATGCTGTAGAGAACGAAAATGTGGACCAGGGCAATATTTTTACTATCGCGAATGCACTCTAGGCTGTATAGATGGTTATAGAGGTTCTCGCTGCTACATACGATGTTCACACAACTGTACAAAATGCGCTAATCATGAAGATACGTGTACTGCCTGCTATGATGGCTATTATCCCGGCTTTGCAAAAGACTGCAAATCACAATGTTTACCCGGATGTAAAACATGCACGTCAGGAACCACGTGTACATCATGCAAAGAGGGATATGATAACGCCGTTGGTCAAAATGATTGTAGTATTCGTACCTGTCCTGAAAATTGTAATTGTGAAAATAATCAGTGTGTGTCATGTAAGGACGGATATTACGATACCAGTAATTTATGTGATAGTTTATGTCCAAGTAACTGTATCACGTGTTTGTCGAATACTGATTGTGGATCGTGTAAGGATGGTTATTATAAAGGTTACCAGAACGACAAAATTTATCACCCTTTGTTGAACGACTGTACATACAAATGCCGGAGTAACTGTGTACGATGCTTGTCCTATAACAGTTGCTTGGTTTGCAAAACTGGTCTCTATGGACCAAACTGTGAGAAAACTTGTTCGACTGGTTGTATGTCAAACACTTGCGATATATTAACTGGAAACTGTGAATGTTTACCTTATTTTGCTGGGGTAAGATGTGATAAATGTAAAACCGGAACATATGGAAATAATTGCGATCAACAGTGTCCTGTAGTGTGTAAAGGTAACGTGTGTGAAAAGGAATCCGGATATTGTACAGACGGATGTACAATAGACACGATCATTGGTGACAAATGTGACATATGTTCAACAGGCTGGTATGGACAGTACTGTAACATATCTTGTTCTGTTGGCTGTAAAAATCAGCAATGCGAGAAAATTAATGGTGAATGCTCCTATGGATGTCTTGATAACTTTGAAGGAGGACAGTGCAATATCTGCATACCTGGCAAGTTTGGAGATTTATGCAACCGTCACTGTCCAGTCAAATGTGACAGGAACGGCTGCTTGAAAGACTCTGGCAATTGTAGTATTTGCAATGATAACTTTTCTGGAGGGAAATGCGAAAAATGTGCTGTTAGTTTTTATGGTTCACGTTGCTCTGAAAGATGCCCGTCTAATTGTTGGAACAGTCTCTGTGATAGAGATACAGGCAAGTGCTCTGATGGCTGTGTAGATCATTATTCTGGTGACAGATGTTGCATAAATAATAGCAACTGTATTACATGTTTGTCAGATTCTAGCTGTGTGCAATGTAAGTCTGGATACTTTAATGACCAATGTGACAAACAATGCCCGACGAACTGTCTTAAGTCATGTCATATCGAAACAGGTTTTTGTGTCAATTGTAAAGGTAACTTTTATGGTGATAATTGCAACTTTTCGTGTGCCTCTACATGCAATGTACAAACAAATGCAGGTGGAAGTATATGTCAGCAGACAGATGGTAAATGTCTGTACGGGTGTGTTGATGGTTTTCATGGTTTACAGTGTTCTGAGAAATGTTCTGTTTATTGCAACGATGCACTTTGTGACCAAATCACTGGCAAATGTTCAAAAGGTTGCAAAATTAATATTTGCACTCTGGGGTCAGGTAAGCTATAATCAATATTTCAAATTAAATTCAATACATCTTATATTCTTTTAAAAGCCTCAAATCAGATCGAGTCTGTAATTTTTCTGAAATATTATTGTTGATAGTGCTTCCGAGTGATCAAAATTGTTTAGCGAAGTATTATAATAACGTCAATGTCATATTTATGACGCCTCTGTAAAATTGTAATGATGATAGTGAAGAGGGATACTGCTGCTGCCGCTGCTACTGCTGAGGATAATGCTGATGCTAATGATTTGTTTAAAGATGTTTAATGATAATAATAATTAAACTTACTGTGACAACAATTAAAACGTGTCCATTTATAGAATATATGTATGCAATATGTGAAAACCATATTAATGCTAGACATATATGTCTTGATATATTTATAGAGATACTTTATGTATAAACTTTTAAAAACGTCTTTTATTATACCTACGTAGAACACTTTAAATTGTACGCTCAGATGTTTGTGTTATTTACAGAATGATGTTATTTTACAAAATAATATTTTAGATTCAAGATCCTCAGAACAGTCAGCTGTTTTATTACTTGGAACAAGTCTAATTGTGTCAGTTGTTGCTAACATTATATTTGTGGTTACGTTTATTTGCTGGAAATGTCGTAAAAGGTAAAGGTTGTTAATATATTCAACTAAATTAAAGTCAAAGTTAGAAATAAAATAACATCAAAGTTCAAAAAGCTCTTAAATTACAAACAAAAGAATATTTTTTGAATTACGATTGTGCATTGACACGACAATTATTAAAATCAGTGCGGAAATTTATAAGCAAAATCGCTTGCAAAACGTTACTCTTATGTTCTTACCTTGGAAGATATTTGCATTTCTGCTTATCCCTGTATTTCATTAAAATACTGTAATACGTTTAAATAATTTGAAAATAATTTTCATATTTGTGTAACAATGATATTTTTATGTTATAATATAATATGTGTCATCAGTGGGTGGTTCATAATAACTGATGATAACATTACTATATACTGTACACAGTTGTGTACATTATATTCTTGCATAAAGACAAGCTTATCTACTGCTTATGCGGTGCCAGAAAAAACCTGTCTTACACATCCCCATGCAAGACATTAACACACACCTTTAATGAATGAACTGCGTTTTTAGGATGACGTAATTTTGCAGTTTTAAATAAATTAATACGCTGCTATTAGAAACAACAAGTGCTGACTGGAAATAAACTATCCAATTTTGCTAAGCACCATAAGTTAACTTTTATATTTTCAAAAGTATAAAACAGATTTCTTTCCAATTGTTGAAAATTCTGATTCAGCAATGCTTTGAGATAGTCCCCTTCATATGAATCAGTGTAGACTAATCCGTTACAACTCGTCTAGGTAGCATGGAAAGCATACACCCTATGTTTTCATGTTTTGATTGGGTGTACAATCACATGTGGCTTACAATTCTTACATCTATCACATCCATGGCGAATGCTAATATAAGTCGGCATTTTAGAGGTTGTAGGAATAGTGCAGCAAGGGTCACCTTCCGCAATACAGTGCTTGCTGTACACCACACCGTCATCACCAGAGCCTGGGAGAGATACCGGCTACATGGTACATTCACCAGGAGGGATGCTGGAGGTCGGTTATGGGTCACAACACAAGCTCAGGATCTGTTTTTGGTCGTTCAGAGTGCAAGGTTTTCGGCAACAACTTCTCTTCAAAATGACCTTGCTTATGCTGCGGGAGTCCGTGTTTCCACGCAGACGTTACGTTGAAGGCTGAAGGCGTGTAATTTGCAGTCGAAAAAACCTTTCATACGTATTCTATTGGCGCGTCGATATCGCAAGGCCCGTTTGGAATCGACCATGGTGAAAGCACGGTGGACCATGCAACACTTGAGACAATTTCTGTTCACTGATGAAACCAGGTTCTACCTAGACTTCACAAATATGCGCGCTAGAGTCTGAAAAAGACGAGGTGTACGGTTTCGGGCTTCAAATATTGCTGATCATGACCGCTTCGGAGGTGGGTCAGTCAAAGTGAGTTGGCATCAGCTGGGATGGAAGAACCGAACTGGTTGTGCTAAATGGAGGCACATTGACAGGTCACCGATACATAGAAGACATCTTAGACAACCAGGTTAGGTTGTATGCTAGAACAGTCGGCGATCAGTTCATTCTAATGGATGATAATGCTCGCCCCCCATAGGCAAGGGTGGTCCAGGACTACCTAGAGAGGGAATATATTGAGCGCATGGACTGGCCAATACGCTCACCTGACTTTAAGCCAATAGAACAGATGTGGGATGAGCTGCAGGTTATAATTTCAGCCCATCAGCTGCAACCCAGAACCATCACATGAAGGAGCTTGGAGCCATATTGGTCCAAGAATGGACAGCCATACCCATTAGAACGATAAGAAACCTCAAAGAGAGATGAGAAGGCGCTGCCAAGCTGTCATTAAAATTCACGGGTCAAGCACACGGTATTAAGTCTAAAACTGTAAATAATCAAAAAACAACAACAGTTTTACAAATTTGAAAAACACGCTGCATGTTTCGAAATCTTCGAAAATGTTGATCATCCTCTTCTTTAGCACCAAATCAGTGTTAAACTCATTTATAGGGTCAAATTCGTCCTCCAGCTGGATTGATAAAACAGAACAGTAAATCAACATTTAACACCTTTCGCACGGCTTTAAAAATAATTTGATAAAATATTCACATCCAAACATACGGTGTTTGGCAAAAGTTGAGTAGTATATTATTTTTTTGTAATTCCTATCGGAGATACGATTGATGTAGTGTAACAGAAAAAGAAAATCAAAGCACAGAAGGCGCTGAATTTGTTTGGGTCTAAGAATGTCAGAAAGATGAAGGTTGTGAGATAAAATACCAATTTGTTTGTAAAGTGTCACCAGTCTGTTTCCAGTGTTATAACTATAGTAAATTGGCTATAAGACTAATTGCAACACTGATATTCATTTCAATGTTTATTTGGCTTAATCAATTAAAAAAAAAAACAAATAAAACATGAGTTTTTGGTCTGACGACCGAAACAATTAAAAACAGGCTGTCGTTACAGACAGAAACATTTAGCTTTGGGATAAGCGGTAACGAGGCTTAATTTCGGGTTAATGTTTATCGGTAACTCGGCAGAGCCTTGATACCGTCGTACAAAATACACTCGGGCTAAATATTCCGGTCTGAACCGGCAGTCGGAATCAGACTCAAATTAAGATTTATCAATATTGTAAGTTCCGAAAAGGATTATTTATAAAGCTATTTCGGAATTTAACATTTCATGTAAATAAAGGGAGGAAATTATAAATTTATTTTCTATAAAGTCTATGTCAAATTTTTCATTAAGAAATAAATGCATATATTTAAATGATTACATTTAATGTGCAAACATATTTGCAGAACATATTTTACATAACCTCCGATGTTTGTAAAATTGTTTTATAAGCATAATCTTTTACATACATAAAATTTCAGTTAAATGTGGTTTACAACCTCAATTATAATATACAGGATCTTTGAAACTACCATGCTAGATATGTAAATATAGTAGACCAGCCATTTTTGATCATTGTGATATACATTTGTATCTCAAACAAGAGATTCCTCAGATCAGTTTTATTTATTTATTTTTCTTTTGCTCTTAGAAATTGATTTCGTTAGGTGATTTAAGACACTATGTTAGGGCGTCCGTAGCCGAGTGGTTAAGGTCGTTGACTTCAAATCACTTGCCCCTCACCGCTGTGGGTTCAAATCCCGACAGGGACTTTGGATTCTTTCATGTGAGGAAGCTATCCAGCTAGCTTACGGAACGTCGGTGGTTCTACTCAGGTGCCCGTTCGTGCCTGAAATAATGCACGGAAGGGCACCTGAGGTCTTCCTCCACCCGTAAAGCTGGAACGTCGCGATATGACCTATACTGTGTCGATGTGACGTAAAACCCAAAACAAACAAAGACACTATGTCAATAAAAGCAAATACACCATAAACTTTAGATCTGGTTTTCAATTCCGCGCAATTGAAATTAAGATCAAAGTATTGCCTTTAGCAAATTGAATATAAATATCAATATAAACTAATAGTAAAATTAATACTTTTTATTAATAACCAGTAAAATAACCTTTAAGAAATGAGTCTAACATGTTATTTCATTTGCATATAAGGGACAATCATGACAAGACCAAGGGACCTCTTTTTGAAAATTCTGGTAAATATATTTGTTTTGTCTCACTAATATTTTTTTACATTCAGGAATTTCACTTTCTTCAATTCTTATGTTATGCCAATCAGTTTCTAATTAAATGAATCCGGAACAAGATCATATTATGTTTTAAAAAGCATACTAAGTATTTATCAAAATTAACTTTTCTGAACAAATGGTTAATTATTTAGATTACATACAATTTCAATTGAAGTAATTGTTTATTGCATTTTGTCCTACGATTTTTATTTGTGGCGATATCGTATTATAAACAGACCAATAGATAAGGTAGTAACATAATTATTTAAATCGTTTAAGGTATTGAACTGGAATGTGGAAATTCAGCACATGCTGGCAATATCAGCAATAATAGCAGTGATCAAGGTATTTCCTTGTTTTCTTATTTAATAGACTTTATCTTTATTGTTTTTCATTTATAATGTATTGAAATGACTTTACCATTATTTGCATTTCATTTATCATATATTATTACTATATGTTATAATTTACAATTCCTTATGCCAAACATAGGTACGTATAGTAAAATAACATACCTTGGATTTCATTACGTTTTTTATATCACAATTTAACCTATTGACTATCTTTCCAGATTGAGTTTTAAATGAAATCTAGATATTAATACATGTTTTGCATAACTTCTTGATATGTCATCAATTTAAATTTTGAAATGTCTTATATCAAGCGGTTGCAAAGTTAAAATGTTTTGCAAGTCACGCAAGATAAATGTGCATGCATTACAAGTTTTGTTGTTGTTGTTTAAAAGATAATTAATAGCATGTCGTAAAAGAGGACCTGGTATAATTCCATCATAATTCATAACACTTGATGTAGTTATTACCTCTGATAAGTTCCGTAAATGAAATACAATAATAACTTATATATTAGCAAGGTTTATTTTTCAGCATCAAACAGCGACACAGCAACAAACAGTGACACTGTGTTTAAGTCACATGACTATGAGGTCTCTGGAAGAGTTCAAGGTATTTGTGAATAAATCGTTCGTAACATAGTAATGTAAATAGCTAAGTTATTTAGTATCAGTATATAGTTAATAAGATGACGAATAAAGGTAATAAAAATGTTTCTATAGATTACTCCTCTACATTTTTATTGGTTTCATAAAAAATGATTTTTTAAATATTTTCATAGCTTTTCGTTTTGTTTTTTTTTTTATTTGTATTGGTTTTGTTTTTTTGTTTGTTTGTTTTTTTCTTACAGTATCCGAGCATTAATATAGACATATTCGTCCAGACACTGGTTTTCATTGATGTGGTAATAGCAGTTAGCATAAGCAAAGATAAAGTCTCAACAACAACAATTATTTATTACTTTCAAAAAAGGTGTCACGTCAATTGAGTAGCAATTCGAATTATTTACAATAGACTACATTAAATCAACACACAAACTAATTGTGAATATGCATTCAGTTTCGTCTCTTTTTGTTAAATCTGATACTTTGATGTGTTTAGCACTTTTGTAAAATACCTAAAATATTATATAAAAGTACAATAAAACATTTGACTGTGTGTTGTCATTTCGAAGTCCACACAACTGAATTTATAACAAATACATGCAACAGACATGCATACTTATATATATATAATAATATCTCATTCATTTTATTAAGCCAAATCGCTTACATATTGCATGCTGCGCACAATCTTGTATAATGTTGACATTATATGATAAAAGCGATTTATTTATGTCTGTTATCAAAATTATACTGGTTATAATATGCATTTATAAGTTTTGACATACATTTTGTAAAACAATGTTTGCCATTTTTTGTGATACATGTATGATCAAAATATTAAGTTGAACTGTTTAAATACATTTTGTATGTTTTAAAGTTCAACAAAAAGAAAATGAATAAATGACAAAATTTAGCAAGTAAAGATTTCTAACATTAACACTGAGTATAATGTAAAACAAATGAGATGGAATACAAAAGAACGTGCCACAATTCTAAATTTAAAATAAAGAATCTTTTCAAACTAAGTTTGATTGAGCGATGTCGTCCTCAAAATATAGCCTCAATGCCCACTAGCACCATCTCAGGCTTAGCAGATGAAATTATGTTAAGTTTGTAATATCAAGAAATATGCTAGCTTATATGATGGTGTTATCAATTAAGCTTTAATGTCATTATTATTTGTTTTATATGATTTCTCCGTTTTATGATTGTTGCCGTAAATACTTCACGATGTTTAATTTTGTATAAATACATATTCTTACAATGTAATATTTTTGTATATTTGCCCATGTGTTATAATTGTTGAGTGACCGTGAACTTGTATATTTTAAACTTTTAACGCTGTGTATATTATGTCTGTACAATAATAAGATGTAAATAAAAATTACTGTTACTTTTACTACTGTAACATTCTGTGTTTAGTTACAGTCTTGATTTATCCTTTAAAGCGTA
This sequence comes from Ruditapes philippinarum, assembly GCF_026571515.1. NCBI lineage: Eukaryota > Metazoa > Mollusca > Bivalvia > Venerida > Veneridae > Ruditapes > Ruditapes philippinarum. The sequence continues at coordinate 738 of NW_026862429.1, read as the reverse complement.
TCAAACAATTACAGTGTTCTGCTTTACCCTTATAAGTTACATTGTCAGTGTGCGTAAGTAACACTTATCATGCCAAAAAGGCAATTTGTTTACATCCAATTGCTATATCTAATAGTCCAAACAGTCGTCCAATATAGTTTTTGTTTAAGACAATATAAGTTCCCAATTTATCCTTCAGCTAACACAGTTATCCTTCATTTAACTCCGTTCGCCTATTCCATGGACAGTCAAGGACGAAAGTATCAAATTATAAAATCTGAAAAGAGCGTTGAACACGTCTTATGAATTCGATACTAAATAACGTATCGCATTTGCACTAATTTGATGTACTGTGAATACATAATAATCAAATTATTTACCATTGATCTGTAATTTTGATTTATTTGTTTGTTCTTCTGCAAAGTAGCAAAAACAAAATTAAATTGAACTTGCCCGATATTTATTCAGTAATTTTTATACAAGCATGTACTTGCATACCGAGTCAACTTGACATGCGATAATTTTTAATTTGTTTCACTGACCGTCATTCCCCTTTTGATATTTAACACTGTAAAAATAAATGGATATACGGAATTCATATACGAGAAAAAACGATGAATTTGAAATACGGAGATCTACGGGACAGTATGAGAGTTCGAATATGATTAATGTACGGTGATCCATGCGGAAACTCTGTAGTTACTAAATTACGGACATTGTATAACAAGCGCGTGTATAACTAAAAACGAAATTCTTGAA